>NC_045699.1:25034331-25339430 GCF_009834535.1 Camelus ferus
AAGTTAGCATACATATAATGTTTAAGCTTCATCCTATTTCACATAAATGTCAAGGATTTTCTCCATCCCTGCACTGTGATATATGTCACCCTTTCTAAGATTAATAATCTTTGCCAAGATTAGAGTTGATTTATGCTCTGGCTCTGTTGGCAACAGAGTCCTTGCTACTACTCCAGCCCTCATCAGCCACATTGATTGGGCACCAGAGTTTCCCCCAGCCTGCTGCTTAAGCAGATGCTAATGGGCAAATGAGCAACAGCAGGGGGGCATGCTGGGGTGATCTTCATTCATTAGCAACTGTTCAAGCAGCAGGCTGAGGGAATCTGCAGATGCTGAGAAAGACACTAGGATGAACATTGACCTCAAAGGTACTTGTGAACAAAACTTGAATTTTCTACCAGATATCATGTTTACCAAAACTCATATCATGTGATATGTGGTATTTAATGGGTTTGCATTTTTTTAAAAATCCCTGCTTTTTTATATTGATGTCAATGCATGTATCAAAATCAATCAAGGCCAGATTTTTGGTTCTAAGTCAATGTCTTGCAAAATTGTCTAATCATAAAAATCACATTAAGTCTTACAAATCTCAGACTTTTCTTCAGTAGGTCAGGACTAAGAATTGGAGAATCTGTATTTTTAACAAATTGTTGTGTGATATTTTATGATGCAGAAAGGATAGAACACATTTTTCTATCAATGTACTTCAAAATGTTGTCCAGTATCTCCTTTGTCACAGTTACCCAAATGATTGCTAAAAATGCAACAAACTCATATCTCCCCAGTCCTACTATATGAGAATCTTTAGGTCAGAACCCAGGAATCTGTATTTTAATGAAGGGTTTTTAAGACTCAAGTTGGAGGAATATGGGTGAATAAAAAGTAAATATCTGGTCAAAAAAGCAGATTCTAATTTTTATTTGAAAGCACTAAGAATTTCTTATTTGAAATGAGTTCTTTCTTCCTAAAGGATCAAAGACAGATTTTAACACCTGTTAAATTATCAGCTTGCCTTCTGAACTTTTGAATGCCTGTAGAATTGTGTTTATCCTTCTCTCACTTGTCTGATGTCTTCTCTTTTCTGAAATGCCTATGGTGCTGTCTTTGAATTTTCTCAGCAAACATTGTCTGTCCTCACCTCTGCAGTCAAAATATTCATACTTTAGAGATGGTGCTTGTTGGATTATTTGCATTGTTACATGCAATTATCCTTGATGTTTGAGATTATAGGTAGCTAATTACAGTTGTTATCAGATGTCTTTCATTTATTGCTCGATCACTGTAATAGTTTCCAAGGGCTGTAGTAACAAGTTACCACAAATTGTGTGGCTTGAACAACAGAAATTTATTCTTTCACAGTAGTCTGGAGGCCAGAAATCTGTAATCAAGTTGTCAGAGGTTGCTTCCTTCTGCAGAATTTGAAGGAGAGTCTGTTGAATGCCTCACTTTTAGCTTCCTGGGGTGCTGGCATTCTTCCTTGGCTTGTAGATGTATCACTCCAATCACTCTCTGTCTTCACATGGCTTTCCTCTGTCTCTGTGTCTTAGTCTTTCTTTTCTCTTATAAGGATATTCGGCGTGGGATTTAGGGCTCAACCTAAATCTAGGATGACCTCATCCCAACATCCAGATGAGTTCATATTCACAGGTATCTGGGGTTAGGGCTTGGATGTATCTTTTGGAGGAACACTATTTAGTCCACTAAAATCACTGACTTCTAAAGATACACATCTAAGAAATGACATGTATATGTTGCTTAACATAGACATGTAACTTAATTATGTCTTATGCATGTTTTTCAAATCTCTCTTGTAGAGCAAGACTAAAACAAAATAGTGTGTCTGTGCTTTTTTTTAGAGTCTAAATGTCTTAACTTTAAACATTAACCACCTTCACACCTATATGTGATATATGCTTGAATTACAAATTAAGCTAAAATTTTAGAATTGAAATAGATACAGCTTGTGCATTACCTGTTAGATGCATCTAATTATCAAATTCATCCGCCCATTATACTGAATTTTGGTGCTGTCCGGATATATTCATGTCTTGCCAGCTTTTTAGAAGTGAGTGCTATTCAGATTTATTTCTATGTGAACTCAGAGGGAATTGTTTTGAGCAGAATATCCAGTGTTTGTTCATACCCATGTCAGCCTTTGCTATTCAGAGTACTCTTAACACCAAAAAACAATGCTGATTATTTCATGAATGACAATGGCTGTGTATGTTGAAATGAGTATACAACCAAGGATTTTATTTTTTGTTTTTAAATTTTTTTAATCTAATCTAACTCTGCAGTGAGCAGAAAATTCTGAGGCAACCGTTAATGTGTACTTGTATTCATATTCTCTCTCTCTCTCTCTTAGAACCCTTGTGTGGCATCTGTTTTTAAATTCTCAGTTGGTTCGATTGCCAAAGAGAGAAAATAGGTCTGCAGCACACTCCTTGCCAAGCACTGGGAGTATAGCTTTCCCATTTAAAATTCACAAGTGTAGTCCTTCTGGCCCCAGGAGGCTTGGGCTGCTTTACCTTGCTACTGTAATGAGAATATACTGACACATTTTCATTATTAGATCAAAGGAGAAGGACGTTACATGAAGTCACTTATAAATGAAATATCAAAATTGGCTGAAGTATACACTTTCATTCTAATCAAATACCATTCTTTTTTTCCAGAATCAATAGAGGAAACCAAAGAAAGGAGACATGCGGTCTGAAATTAATACAGCTGGTGAAATCAGACTTAAAATGGGTCCATTTATTCACAGTTGACTTGAGTAACTGAACTATGAATTTTATAATTAGAATGTCTTGGAAAAAAAGCAACTTAATTTATAGGAGGGACACCCAAAAAAGTAACATTTGGGGCTTACTAGTTTTAGTATTCAGTTGTACTGTATTCTTATTTGGTAATTCAAGGTGAAATGCTAAAACAGATTATTCCAAATTATCATTTTTTCCCAAAGTATAGCTGTATCTTTTTCAATTAGGTATACATTTAATCTAAGTAATTATCTTTTAAAATACTGCTCTATCTTTAGTGAGCCTAATTCAAAATTAGTTAAATTCTTGTTCATTACTACTGTCCTTGATTCATGACTAGTGTCACCAACTGTAACAAATAACAGAATGTTTTGTTAGAGAAAGGCGAGACTTGTGTTTGTCATACTGTCCAGGGTTGATAAGGGCATATCAGTTTTCTCAAATCTGTATGCCAATCCTTGATGCCTTTAGGGCATATTCTCTGAAAAACTGCTTACATTGTAGCAAACTGAGAAGTCTATAATTTGCTCCAGGTATGTGTATGTGTGTGTGTATATATATATATTATATATATATATATATATATGTATTTTTTTTTTTTTACCAAATTACAAGATCTAAAACCTAAATGATCTTACATGTGAATGCTTGGATTTATATAAAAACAATGTGTGGCACAGGTAAATATACTTACCCACTTACTTTCTTGGCAATACATTTTTAAAAATACATGTATGTAAATATTATATGTACCACTTACTATCTGAGCATAACTATTAGGCATTTCTGGGTATAAATAACCAAGTTGGTGGGACGAGATATGCTTATGGTTGTGAATGTCCTGTTGCTCAGCTCAAATGGGCACTATGAATTTCCTCCTAGGATCGTTTTCTCTTAAACCCGACCTGGAGTCACCAGTCTTCTCAGTTGAAAGTCAGTGAACAGATAATTATATTCGGTACTTATAGGCACTCTGCCATATCTACAGGCTTTCCAAGATAGCAGTATAGTCACCAGATTTGTACAAAATTGTGAACAATATCAAAGGCTGGCAGCAACAGCTTCTTTCTATGTACTAGCAGGCTTTATTTCAGAGCTATAGAAGTCCTCATGTAAAGCTCACAACAAGTTCCTATAATTTAAGAGAGGTAAGGTAAAGGTAAGCAGCAGTGTCATGAAGCCTATTTTTCTAACAAAGAAATTCTTCTTCAATAGGAAGAGGAGAAAGAGGTCAGAAATAATGTCCACAGCTTGGCCTCTGTGTTTCCAAGCATCTTAGCAAAGTTTGAATTGCATTTAAAGTAGTTAATTCTGGGCATGGAGATTGAATCAAGAACCTATGATATTTCATGGTTCCTGTTCAGCATTTAAAGAATAACAGTGTAACTCATGTATGGATTCTATGCAATAAATAGAAACTAGGTAAGCAGACCCCCTCAATCTACATTTTCTGAAAAAAATGTTGAGCATATAGTAAAAAAAAAAAATGTTTATAGTATTTGCATATATTGTTGGAGGAAAAAAATCTAAATTAATAAACAGTGAGGACACTGAAAGATCCAATAAAATTTCAGTTTAGTTGTCTCCTCCAGAAGTCTGTTTCTCATCAAAAATGATTTTAGATTACTATTGCCCCAAAATAATATGGCACAGACAGTTGTATGTGGAATTTTCTATTAGAGAACATATACCCTATAGCTAATTAATGAAAGCAAAGAATGATAATAGCTACTCAGCTACACTGGAATAACTTACTCATAATCTGATCTTCATTAAAGTAATATTAAGGGGGCTATTTTCAATGTGGAATGAAGACATTTCACCATATGATTCATCTTATTCTTAATTGTAATCACATGGCTCTATAGGCAACATAAAGAAAATGTGCACCCAGGGTTTTACTAAATTCTTAAAGCAGAGCTGTTATGAACTGGGTCATTACTCTATTGTTTTTTTTTCTCATTTGAAGTAGACAGTATGACTGTTTAATAATTATGCATCTGATACTTTTCCACAATACTTAAGAATTAAATTTTCCTGTGCTTCATTTTGGACCCTCTGAAATTTGTATTAGTTCTCTAAAGACACTTCACCAATACGCACTTAATTTTATGTGGCAGACCCTTGAACTGGAAGGAGACTGGAAACCAAAGTCAGTGTAAACTGCATAAATATCTTTTGGCTTGAAGGTAACCTGTTTGCCATGGACTGCTTCATCTCCTGACACTTTTGTTTGTTGAAATGTCTGCCTTGCATGAGTGGCTGGCATGGTATGGCTGTGAGTTCAGGTTACTTGGTTTTCTTGCACTGACTGAGAATTTAGATGAGATCTAGTCACTATTGGAGAAGCCAAAGAAAAGTTTAGATTTGGATGCTTTCCTGTGAAGGAATCAATTTTATGGAATTGTACCTCTCCAAGATTGGAAATTACAGGATAATTCAGTTAGATTTGAACAGTTAAACAGTTTTCACAAAAGGAGCAGTGTGACTCATTTCCTGTGCTAGGTCTTTAGGATCACCCTGATCATCACTTCACATTTCAAAACAAATTTGAAAAAGAGGAACACATTTGAAAGACTATCACTACCTAGTTTCAAGACTTCTTATAGAGCTATAGTAATTAAAACAATTTGATATTGGTGCAAAAGTAGACTAATAGATAAAATAATAAAGTGGACTTTTTATTTCTAGCAGTTTTATTAGTATAAGCCAAAAACTAGAAACAACCGATGTGTCCAATAAACAGGGGAATCAGTAAATACCTGTGAATTAATGAACAGGTGAATCAATAAATATCTATGGCATATCCTTATAATAGATTACTACTCTGAAATAAAAAGGAACAAACTACTGGTACCTACGTTAATATGGGTGACTCTCAAAATAATTATGCTGTGTAAATGAAGTCAAATAAACAGGGTACATGTGATCTGATTTCATTTACAGACGATTCTTGGAAATGCAGAGTGACATATGCTAATAGAAAATAGATTGTCTGAAATTTGGGGGGTTTGGATGGAGGGCAGGACTGCAAAAGGGTTTGAGGAAACTTGGGGGGGTTAAATGTTCATTTTCTTGACACATTGCTGGTTTCAGAGGTTTACTCTTATTACAGACCTTATCACTTGTGCACTTTGAATATATCTAATGTATTGTATGTCAGTTATAATTAAAGCCATTAGAAAAATGATAATATTTTTATAGATGAAGGTAGGCAGCAGAGCTTGCTATAAACCTGAAATTAATACAAGCTCCAGCATTTATTGTTCATATTGCCATGAAAAAATTATAAAATGGGAAGATAATACTTCCTCACCTATAGAATAGGAAAATGCTACTTATCTAAGAGGCCTAGTTTAGGATTTAAATGTATATAAATGTATATTATGTATTTAAATGTATATAAATGTTTTATATTACTCCAGGCACACATTAGATTCTCAATAAGTATTGATTTCCTTCCTATAGTATTTGCCATCTCTAATGGTCATATTGTGCCACAATTTAAAAATCACCGGGAAAAATGCTAAGTTAAGAATTGTACAAATCGTAATTTTTATTTTCCCTGGAAATGTCATAAACCACAAAGTGAATGACACTAGGCATGTACATGACAGGCACCACTTAGGCGGCAAGTTTGAAAAATCATCACTTTTCATTTAAAATCATACCCTGAAGGAAAAAGAGGTGTCAGAAATAGCACCCAAATAAGAAACCCCAACAGGCACAGATAAAAAGACATGGCTAATACAGGTAACAGACCCTGTCGTGAATGGGAGGAATTACATTATGACTAGAGACAGTAATAGTCCTTCTGTACAACCTAAAAGTTGGAAAAGTTTAAGCACTCTAAAACTGAATATGTGACCAAAAGCATTGAAATGAAAAATGGCTGAGTCAGTGATTTTGGCAGAGTTAATGACAGAATTAGATCAACTGAAAATTCAGTCTGACCCATTATGTAAGGGTGAATCATTAAAATACCAGGGAGAAGATGGACCAAACATTTTGACCCTAAAACTGACTTAATTAAACAGATTTAAAACTAAAGCTACCATTTACAATATAGCATCTTTGGAACTAATCATATGCATTAGTTATTCAGGAAATTCAAACTAGTAGATTATAAAAGAATTTTCATTATATAGAACTTTAAAATATACAGCAAAAAAAAATCTAGGTAATTATTCAGAGGATATGAGGAAAATTAATCATCTGAGAACAATGATAAGTTCCTGCATCACTTCAAGTAAAAGATAAGTATTTGTATTGGCTTATGTAATGGAAATTTCTCTTCAAAAGAAGCAAATTAGATTTTGGGAATAATATCATTCTCCCAAAACAACCTCAGTGATCACCACTTTTTGGAGTCTTATAATCATGTTTGCATTACTGAGAACTTTTTTGTGAATAACATAATCACCTCTGAAATTTTTGTGTTAATCTCGGTATCTGTACTACCCTACATTCATGCAAATTTTAAATTTTTGCATTGCAAAATGTAACTTCTCTTTGCAAATTGTAACTTCTTTCACCTATGTCATCTCATTTAATCTGTTTTGCTCTGAAAAAAGTAAAATGTCCAAAATATACAAAAAACCTTTCAAAACCCAACAATAAGAACATAAACAACTAGATTAAATAAATGGATTAAAGACCTTATCTGCTACTCTTATGGTGGTCTGTCCAGTGTTAGAGATGTGTCTTATGCATTTCTCCCTTAGTGTTAGGCAATACCAGTATGCTTGGAACATTCTCTAGCTATGGATACACAATATGGCCAGTTTTTGCTTTGTTTTTTCCTCTAATCAAACCTCACTGGATAAAACAACATTGATGCTGTGACTTTACCTCATTAATGCCACACTGTAAACAAGTAAATTAAGTGATTTCAGTAAAGTAATTAAGAACATAGACTGGAGTGGAAAAGGGGGCCTTTACAGTAATGGTGAGTAAACCGAGTCCCTATTCCTAGCTCTATAACCAAATGTGTGAATTATTTTACAAAATAGAGAGCTAAAGGTTCTCTTGCATATTGATCACAAAAGAATTGACTCAGTAATTTCCACAAATACTCATATTAATCTTAATACTGTGAAAGAATTGCAAGTCAGGCCACAAAGAAGATCCCTCTCCATCTGAAAGATGATACTTTTTAGCCAACTATCCTTTCTGAACCTTTAGAAGACAATGTTTGATGAAAAATACTGAACTATTCTGACACAGTTTGTTTTCATTTTGTAATCTACTATATTGTGAGATCAAGCAATATATATATACACATATATACACACTTATTTTAAGTTTAATTGAAAAAGTAACATTTGAATAACTTATTCTGAAATTTTTTGAGTTAAGAATTTGTCAAGAAGTGCTGGATCAAAGTACAACCAGATAACCAAAGAAGTATATAAATATTTACATAATTTGTGTATTAAGTAAATAATTCCATTTTAGAGTTGTTAATTTCATATCCAGTTTTAGCATTTATTATCTCTGAAAATGTCACTTTAATTTACTTGTTTATTTATTTGCTTTGTTCATCTACTATACTGCATAGTCTGGGAAAGCAAAATTATTTCTTTAAGAATTAGAATATTCCAAGTGCTTAGAGTGTGTCAGGTGCATATTGAATCACCAAAATAATAATATTATATATACTTGCCCAAGTACAATATGAAGAATAGATACAGATCCTTTGGCCTTTTCATATGAGTATATTACTTAGGCTTTAGTTGTTTCCTTCTGTATTTTTTCCTTTCTATTTTGGAGGATTACATAGATCAAGAAAAATAAAATTAGTATACATCTTAGAGAGGAATGATTGAGTATGTTCTAAATTGGTACCCATTCCCCAAGACTGTGATTTAATGCAGTTACTGCCCTCCAGGTAGCTTTTAATGGTTTCCATTCTCTGTAATTATTAAACATCATCATTTTGCTGTTTACATATTCCTTTCTAACCACCTGAACTTACAGTTTCTGCTTCCTATTCAAGACATGTGTGCATGCATGTGTGTGTGTGTACAAACACTTGTGTGTTGAGTATAGACCTAATTTAGGAAAAAAATTCACATTTAACAGGAGAATCCTTTATATATGTTGAATTAATTTTAGCTACAAGTCCTTGCTCTTGATTAGTCCTTCTGTTATGATACTTATGTTGTACATTTGTTTAAATAACTTAGTGAAGTACTAAATAAGATGATTGAACTGTTTCTTGAAAAAAATATAGGAAATCAGGCATTTATAAAAAGTATAAACAGATTTTGTTAAATCTCATTGAATTTATAATTTTAAGTTGTTTCAATGTGTGTGACCTGCATGTAGAGATGATTATTCTGCTAGTTTGTTTAAATAAGAAAGCAATCTTATATAATGGAAAGAATATGAAAAGTTTCCCTATTTATTTTATTTTAGCTATCAAAATACTATAAGATACATCATGGACTTAATAATTTCTAGTATGTTATTTTATGAAGTGAAGCTAATTTTGGTCACCAGACTAGAAAAGCAAAGACACTACTAAAAATATTTTCCTCATTTATTGAGTTGTGACAAGATGTTGCTAACCTGATTTAGAAGCTCTACTTGTAAATTTCTAAATTGGGATGGCTAAGAAATTAACTGAACACTGGAAAAAGTGAAGTATTTCATAAATTTACATTGATCATAGTCATTTTTTTAACATGCATGTTCAGAATTGATATTGCTCTTCAGAAGACAATTCCTCCCTGGGTAGAAAAAATTGCATCTACTTTTTAAAATTACAAAAATATGCTCAGGTAGCATTCTTAATTAAAAGGAAAGATGAAAGAGAAAGACCATAAAGTGTTGTTTGCTGTTCCATACATTAGTGTTTTTAAGGGTGATCAAGAATAATAACAGCAAAAAATGGGGGAGAAAATGAACCAAGAAAATTTACCCAAATGATACGTTTCAGTGTGGAAAACAACACCAAGCTCTTGGTAATTTGTGAACAAACAGCATTTCCTGAAGCACACATTCTGGGATTACAAATTCTCTACTAGCAGGAATAACCTTATAACTTGGCACTGGGTGAGAGTAAGAATAAAATTTAGAAGGAATTCCTGGGAGGACATGTAAATATTTAGACATAAGTGATTCTTAAAAGGAGAAAGGTAAGTCAGACTTTCAATTTTGCAATGATTTATCTTATGCAAAGTAGAAGAAATAAGTATTTCCATTACAGAGGTACACAAAAGGTAGTCATCTTGAACAGAATGGGTGTAAGAGTAAATTCTGGGAAGAAGGGTGTTTGAAATATAGTTTCTATATCTCTCCATTTTCTCCCATCCAAATACACAGAGCAACTTTAGAGAACAACTGTCAAGTGTCCATTGATGAATTTCCATTTCCAGCTAGAAAAAAGTAATAGAAATTGAATTCTCCTCCCTCCAAAAGTGGAAAAGCAAACTAAATGTAATAAAACAGTGTTTTCAGGATTTGAACTCTAGGCAATGTGGGACAGTAGTCCCTAAGAGAAGGAGGACAGAATCAGCCCAACAGTTGCCTCAGCTTGCTTCCTAAGGAGAGTTTCAGGTTGCATCATTGGGAAAAGGAGTGAGGCAAAATATTGAAGTTTCTCTAAGTTGCAGAGAACAAGGTTGGAGCCCAGGAGACCAATGTGGCTAGTGTTACAGAGCAGAACATTGTAAGAAAAATTAAATACAGAAAAAGAGAACTCCAGACTTCTTCAGAGGGTTCCTCCTGAATGTTTAAAAGAGATCTGATTAGCATGTGTGAAAGGAAACAAACTGAGAGGGTAAGTGAATCTACAAAAAGTGGGTGGAAGGAACCATCCCTGGAGCCTACATAAGGCTTGGAATTTGTATTCCCACCAACCAAAGAGGAAATATCTCATAATACACAGAATGTTTGGTAGAGTCATCGGAAGTATATATCTTATTTAGTGAAACAAAATTTGCTCTAGACCACAAATTGCTGTGGTTTTCTCTAACAAAGCCTGAAAGGAAGACTCAAGAGAAATAAGTTGTTTCCAAGTGATTTAACTCAATCTCAAAGCAAAACTGAAGAATATGAGTAGGAATAATAATGAATAATGAATTTTTAAAGATTCAACCAAACAAGATAAAATATATAATGTCTAGCATCCAGAAAAAAAAATTACCAGTCATATAAAGAAACAGGAAAATTTAACTTACTATAAGGATAAGATTTAATCCATGGAAACAGACTGCAAAAATGAAACACGTGATAGAATTAGTAGATAAGAACACTAAGAGTAGTTAAAACTCTGTTACTTCTCCATATGTTAAGAAATAGGGAAGATTAAGTATGCTAAATATAGACATAGAAGACTTAAATCTCCAGATCTGAAAAATAAAGTCTTTATATTGAAAAATTAATGAAATATTAGACACTTTGTAGAAGAAAAGATTAGTGAACTTGAAGACTCAGCAAAAGAAACTATCCACAGTGAAACAGAAAAAAAAAAACTGAAATAAATGAAAGAGGCATCAGTGAGCTATGGGAAAACTTCAAGGAGATAATATATGTGCAATTGGAGTCCCTAAAGGAGAAGAAAAAAGTGGTGGGCAGGGGAAGGGACAAAGAGTACGATGAAATAATAGTGGATATTTTTCTGGATTTGTCAACAGTTATTAACTGGTGAACCCAAGAAATTCAATAAACCCCAATACAATAAGCACAAAGAAAAGTATACCAAACCATTTCATAATCACACTGCTATAATGAATGATTGAAGGGAAATTTTTAAAAACAGTCAGGAAACCAAGATACACATTACATACTAGGAAAAAAGAAAAGTGACAGACTCCTTCTCAAAGAGAATGAAAGGACTGACACGAGAAATCTGTCAAGGTAGAATGTTACAACCATTTAAGATAACTTTCAAATAAAAAACAAAGACTTTTTCACAAATATACCCCCCGCCAAAAAGTCAGCAGCAGTAAAACTGCACTAGAAGAAATGTTAAAGAAAGTCCTTCAGGCAGAAGGAAAATAATACTTGATGGAAATCTGGATTTACATACAGAAATGAAAAGCAGAGGAAGTAGTAACCATGTGGGTAAGCATAAAGGAATTTGTTTGCAAATGTCTACAAGGTGATTGTTTAAAGAAGGAAATAATAAAAATATGTTGTGATTTTTGTAACATATCTAGAAGTAAAATGTATGATAACAATAGGACAAAGGGGAAGGGAAAATGGAAACATGCTTTATGATTCTTATATATATGGGAAGTAGTATACTCTTACATAAAAATAGACGGTAATAAATAATTATACTGTAAGCTATAAAGCAATCACAAAAGTATTGTAGCTAAAAGCTAACGTAGAAGAGAAGATTTGAAGATCACTAATCAAAAAATAAGAAATAGATCATCAAACATTAAAAAATCGTTAGATCTAAATTCAGTGTCAATAATTATGTTAAATGTAAAAGGTCAAAACATTCCATATAAATGGTAGAAATTATTTGATTGCTAAAAAAAATAGGTTAAAAGTAATTAATGTATAAAAGTTAAGCCATGCCTGTACTAATTAAAATAAAGATGATGTGGCTATATTTATACACGTGAAGTAGGTTTCTGAACAAAGTACATTACCAGAGATAAAGAGTATCATTTAATAATTATAAAGCGGACATACAAAATCCTAAACTTTATGCACTTATTAAATAAGTTTTTTAAATACAGGAAGCAGAATCTGTTTGAACATACTTAATCTTGAAAGACTGAAAGCAGTTTTCCTAATATCATGTATAGGGTAAGGATGTCCACTCTGATCACTTCCATTCCACATTGTTCTGAAGATTATAATGAGCCTTCTTCTATGGCAAGAAAAGTATTATTCACATTAGAAAGGAAGAAGTGAAACTACCAATCTTCGCAGACAAGTCTGTATAGAAAATATTTTGCATCTGAAAAAATTCTACTGAATGCAGTAAGCAAGTTTGAAGGATATAAGATCAACATGCAAGAAGCACAATTAATAAGAAAATGAAATATATAAACTGGGTTTTCGTCTAGGTTAGAAACTTCTCTGCTCCTTGACAGTCACTGCAGAAGAATGAAAATACAAGCCGCAGGCTGAAAGAAAATATTTACAAACCATGTATCCGCCAGTAAATTTGTATCCAGAATATATGAGCAGCTCTCAAAACTCAATAGGAAGAAAACAAACAGACCGCTTTCCTTTTTAAGCAGGAGCTGCGTATGTGTTATTCCCTGCCGGCAGGGGCTGGGATTCAAGCACTTGAGGCCTCCGGAGCTGTGCTGGGCCGCTGGAAGGAGCTGCTCCTCCTGCTTCTTCTGTCTACTCTCAGGCTTCTTTGAGCTCTTGACACTGGCCTTCCTTCTCAGGCGGCCATGGCTCCCTCTTGCACTGTGTGATACGGTTCTCAAATCGATCAGCCCAGTTAACAACCCAGAGCAGTGCCACGAGGAGGATGAGGTAGAGTGTTACCTGAAATACCTCCAGCTTCACCCCCACAAAGGGGAAAGAAACAGGCTTTACCTTTCAGAGTATCTCAAGGCAGCTTTACCTCCAGATCCTGTGGAGCTAGACTCACTTTCCCCTTGGCAGAAAAAAGAAATATGAAAGATGAATTTGGATATTTATTTTCTGTTCTTTTTGGGAAATGAGAGGTTCCAACTAAGACACCTTAAAGAGAAACACATAAATCCACGGAAACGGAAAGTCGGCCAGTGTCCCCTGTGCCTCTTCTGTTTGTGGTGACCCTCTGAAGTGGCAGGGGGAGATGATAACAGTTGAGGATGAAGATGGCTTCTGCAGTACGATACTGTCATTAGTTTTTCTCTGACGGGAGTGAAGGTAGGAATAGGCCAGTGGTCAGGGTCAGCTGGACCCTGCCATGGCCACTCTCATACTTACTGGTGGGGCTTCTTCCTTTCTTAGTGGCGGTGAATACCTCATTGTTTCTCTTTACCTTTCCTCATTACCTGTGGTAATACACAGTTAATGTAGCTGCCAGCATTTTGTACCCACCAGCTCAGGCTTTGGGTTTGATTGAATACCTTTCATTAGTTTTGTTTTAGAACTTACGCATGTTTTCTCTTGGAGGGTAGTGAGGCACTAGTACCTTTTGCTCCGTCATAAACTGACAGTCATTAAATAAGTCTTTGTTACTCAGAGGTCACATCTATAAAATGGAAGTATAATATATGACAAAGTATTATGCAGATTAAATGAAAATAATGTATACAAGATAATTCTTATGACGGGTGATACATAGAAGTACTCTGCTTGTTTCAAATTCTTCTTTAAAAGGAAAGTTGACTTTGACTTATAAGTTAAAAATTGATACACCCATTCAGAAAATACTTTACAAAGCTGTGTTTTTTGTTTTTTGGTTTTTTTCTAAAGCAATAGTTTAAAAGACCAGCCACTATAAGAGGAGTGGCTTATCAAAGAAACCCAGGGCACTTGCTTTTTGTATATGGTTCAGAGAATCATGCTGCACATGAGCATTTCAAAAGACTTCTACTCTTGTCTAAATCAATCAGTTTGATTGTGTTAGGGTCATTGCTTAATAAATTTATATGACCTTTGAACATATGTTTCACATAACACCTTTTAACTTCACTGCAAATAAGGAACATTTGTTAAGAAATTCACCATTGGAAATGATTCTTGATTTATGAGATGTTAAAGGAAAAAAAAAGAAGAGAGAAATATGTAAAAAATTTTGTAATAGTTTTTTATAGCTCTCACCTAAAATGTTTTATGTGTCTTCTAAAAAATAATTTTACATATCTGAATTTAATTGTCAATTCTAAATTAACACAGACTTAATTATCTAGAGCTAAATCTAAGTTTTCAACTATCTTATGTTATATGGTTCTGTGTCCTGTATGACTTTCAGCTTAGACAATTTATCATGGAGAAGATAAATACCAAAAAAATGCAGTGAAGTGTTTATATTTTTTCTAAAAAATTTGTTTGAAGAGAAAAAGATAAAGTCACATTAACCCCCTGGGTAAGAATGTAGAGAAGAAGAACCCAATAACATGATTTTATTGTGTGTAACAAAAATAACATGATTTAGTAACTGAGTTGTAAAACCTTGAGACAAAGTCACCTATAGCTTTCCATTTCCCTAGTGAAAAAGTATTCCAGAGGTAAGACTACTATCCTTGAAGTTTATATTCTGGTTTTGTCACTTAATGGCTGCTTAACTCTGCTCAACCATTCCATCCTGAAATTTCTCTCATACAGATGGTAGTAATAACATCACCCTCTGGGGTCAGGTCAAGACTCAAGTACAGTGTCTGATGCATGGTAGGCCTTGATAAATGCTAGTTGGCTTTGCTTCCTAATGATGTTCAGAATTGCAGCACTATACCAATTGATAAGTTTTCAATCTCGTCATTGAATATCAAACAATCACAATACATTTTGAAAGACTATGAATAAAACAAAACATTCCTCTGATGTATTTTAGCTAAGCAAAATAAATCTGAAAAAAAATTAAAGTTCATGGAACTTAAAACAACACTTGGACAGTTGACAAAAACAATAGATATTTCAAAATACAATTTTTGTTCAAAAATAAAATAGAGATGATTCTAAAATGCAGTGGGATTACTAGAGTTTTCCATGTATTTGATGAGGTTTAAAAGGCATCAGTAAATATTTAAATCTGGTTACTTGAAATTAAAAAGAAATCCATATACCTAGTAGATTACACTTAGATGTAAAAATGCAGTCATCTCCTCTTACAGACAGAACAAAATTAAAGATTTTACAGTTTGAGATACACAAGAGATAAATTCTTCTGAATGACATTTTAAGTTTGAAAACCCTAGCATTGTACAGTTCATCTCCCCAAGTGACTATTCATCCAGTGACTGCAATGAATTCTTCTTCCTGTTATCTCCAAACCAGGCAGAATTCTTTAAACCACTTTCCAAATTACTTGAAACTTAAGCAAATAATTTTTTTGTTAGATTTTGAAATTTAGAACTGAGCACCTTATAGGAACCTACAGATAGAAGGTTATTTAAACATATTAGTACCTTTAAGCTAATAATGACAGTAGTTCAGAGGTGAATTCTTAAGTCAGACCTCTGGGATCATCCCTCAGCTCACTGAATCACTTTATTATTTTCAATTTTTAATACACTTTTTTCCCTTCAGTCTGGAGTATTTTTTTGCCTTTTTTTTTTTTTTCAAATTCTAGATCCCTTCTGTAGTGTTTAAATTCCTATTGTTCAATTATTACTAATCCCATCCCTACATTATCATTTCAGGTTTTGTGTTTTTTAGATCTTGAACTTCTATTTGATTTGTTGTTAAACTTTTCGTTTGTATTCCCAATCTGTATTTGATTTCCATTTATATTTCCCAGTTGTTCACCCATTAAAAAAAAAAATCTTTCAGATGTCTGAATGATTTATAATATGCTTTCATTGCTACTTTGAATTCCTTATCCTCAAATTTCAATGTCTCTGCCTCAGTTTCTGTTAATTGCTTGTTATCTTGGCTCTCAGTCACTTTTTCCTGCTTATTCCATGTTTGTAACTCTTGTTTACTGGATCGTGTGAATGCTATCTTAGTGCCTTGATGTGGTTTTCTTCCTTTTAAAAGCATTAATTTAGCATTTATTGCTGGCATGTACTTTATTGAAGGGTTAGCTTTGTTCTATCAAGGACTGTTTTTAGATTTGGTTATGGTAGATCTAGAGTAGTCCCAAGTAGTCCCACTCCTAAAGTATAGTTTTTGGAAGGCAGGGGGAGGTTTTAAGCAAATTCATGATGTATTCATTAAGGTCTGTTGACTTTTACTACTCTGACTGTTCTATTTCTCCCAATACTGTGTGACCTCAGAATCTATTGTCAGCATCCAGTTCTCACTCCCTCTGGGAACTGGTTTCTTCCAGGTTTCATGTCATCTGGCTCTAAGCATGTGTATATTTGTGGCAAAATAATCAAGTGAATCTTTATGCAGATCTCTGTAGTGTCGTCTTTATTTCTTTCCTCCTATTACTTTACACCACAAATTATTGCCACTTCAGCAGCCCCAAACTGTCATCTTAGTCTCTTCTGCCTTGTGGAGCACAGCTATCTGTAAAATGCTCGAAGGCAACTCCCCCAAAACAAACAAAAAGAAACTAAAACTAAAACCAAAACAAGCAGAGTGAATATGGTTCTCTTCTTAACTATTCCCATCTCTCCAGGATCACAGTCTTGGGCTAGTCATTGTCTAATGCCTGAAAATAGATGCCTCATATATTTTAGGTAATTTTATAATTGTTTTTGATGGCCCGATATCAGAGGTCCCTCACACTCCATTTGTTTGTTTAATTGAAGTTCAATTGACCTCTAGCACTATGTTAGTTCTAGGTGCACAATATAGTGATTCCATATTTCTATACATTCCAAAATGATCACCATGATGAGTCTAGTAACCAACTGTCACCATACAAAATTATTACAATATTATTGACTATATTCCTTATTCTATACATTTTCATCTCTGTGACTCATTTATTTTGTAACTGGACATTTATACCTCCTGATCTCTCTTACTGATTTCACTCACCACCCCCAGCCTCCACCCATCTGACAATCACCTGTTTGTTCTCTGTATCTATAAATCTGTTTTTGTTCTGTTGTTTGCTCACTTTTTTTTTTAAGATTCCACATATGTGAAATCATGTGATATTTGTCTTTCCTTGTCTGACTTATTCCCCTTAGCATAATGCCCTCTAGGTTCATCCAGGCTATCTCATATAGCAAGATTTAATTCTTTTTTATGACTGAGTAATAATCTATTATGTATATATATATAAATATAGATTAATTGAAAAAAATATATGTATACACCATGTCTTCTTTATCCATACATCTGTCATTGGACACTTAGGTTGCTTCTTTATCTTGGCTATTATGAATAATGCTGCAGTGAACATAGTGAACCATACATCTTTTCAAATTAATGTTCAGATTGTTTTCTTTAGAAAGATACCAAAAAGTGACATTGCTGGATCATGTGGTAGTTCTATTTTTAATTTTCTGGGCAACCTCCATACTGTTTTCCATTGTGGTTGTACCAGTTTGCATACCCACCAACAGCGCATTTCTCTACATCCTTACTAACACTTGTTATTTCTTTTCTTTTTGATAATAGCCACTCTGACAGATGTGAAGTGATATCTCATTGTGGTTTTGATTTGCATTTCCCTGATAGTGATGTTGAACATCTTTTCATGTCTGTTGGCCATCTGTTTGTCTTCTTTGGAAAAATGTCTGTTCAGGTCCTTTGTTCACCTTCAGTCGGGTTGGTTGGTTGTTTGTTTGCTTGCTTTTGATGTTGAGTTGAATGAGTTTTGTGTATACTTTGGATATTACCTCCTTATCAGATAGATCATTTGCAAATATCTTCTGCCTTTTCATTTTGTTGATAGTTTCCTTCCCTACACAATAGCTTTTAGTTTGATGTAGTCCCATTTGTTTATTTTTGCTTTTGTTTCCCTTGCCTGAGGAGACATATCCAAGAAAATATTGCTAAGATTGATGTCAAAGATCATACTACCTATGTTTTTTCCTAAGGATTTTATGATTTCAAGTTTTACGTTAAGGTCTTTAATCCATTTTGAATCTATTTTTGTATATGATGTGATGGATTAGTCCAATTTTGATTCTTTTGGAAATAGCTGTACAGTTTTCCCAACACTATTTATTGAAGAGATTGTCTTTTCCCCATTTTGTATTCTGGCCCCATTTATCATAGATTAATTGACCATGTAAGAGATCATTTCTGGGCTCTCTATTCTGTTCCATTGATTTATGTATCTGTTTTTGTGCCAGTCTCATACTGATTTGATTACCATAGTTTTGTAGTGTAGTTTGAAATTAGGAAGTATGATACCTTCAGTTTAGTTCTTCTTTCTCAAGATTGTTTTGGCTATTCAGAAACTTTTTTTTTATACAAATTTTAGAATTTTAGAATTATTTTAGTTGTATGATAAATGTCATTGGTATTTTGATAAAGATTGCTTTGAATCTAAAAATTGCTTTGGAAAGTATGATCATTTTAATAATATTACTTCTTCAAATTTATGAACATGGTATATCTTTTCATTTGTTGGTGTCATCTTCAATTTCTTCCATGAACGTCTTATAATTTTCTGAGTACAAGTCTTTTACCTTCTTGGTTAGATTCATTCCTAGATATTTTGTTGTTTTTGATGCAATTATAAATGGGATTATTTTCTTAGTTTCTCTTTCTAGTAATTCTTTGTTGGTTTATAGAATCATAATAGATTTTTGTATATTATTTGTATCCTGAAAATTTACTGCATTCATTTATTCTAATACATTTTTGGTACTGTCTTTAAAATTTTCTATATGTAGTGTCATGTAATCTGCAAACACTGACGGTTTTACTTTTTCCTTTCTAATTTGAATTTCTTTTATTTCTTTTTCTTTTCTGATTGCTGTGGCTAGAAATGTCAATACTGTATTGAATAAAAATGGCATACGTGTCCTAAAACTATGTACAAATGATATTTTTGGAGAAGAGAAAAATGGAACATGAGAAACAATATGAAAGTTTCCAATGCCAAAGTGAAACCAAATGTCCTAAACAAGGTTTAATTTGAGATTCTGTCGTTAAATAGCTACAGAAGAAATCTCAGTACTCTAGACTGAACCTTGTCCTTTGTACATAGTTAAAAAATGATTCCTCCAGTGTTTCCTTTAATTAGATTAACTTATGCAAATGCACCATTGACCTCAATAGTAGATCAACAGAAAGAGATAAATTATGGGGATATCTATTTTTATCTAAAGTTCTGAAGAGAGAGTGAACATTAAAAGAGTAAACAATGAAAGTATGATATGTTCATCCTATAACATTAGCACCTATTTATATTTTTATGATTGTCCTACTTCATTACCTTTATACATCTGTCTCTGTAGCTGTCTATAATTCTTGGAAAACATTTTCTTTTTTTTTTTTAACTCAACTAATATCCCTAATACCTAGTCCGTGGCCAGGTATGCCAAATACTTTTTCAATGAAAGCATGACTGCATTTTGTTTCACTTTGTTTCAAGAGAGATATTAATTTTGTATTTGATGTGAATATGTAATAATAGCTAACAGAAAGTGAGTGCTAATAATATGCTTGTCACTTTTCTAAATATTTATGTTTAATTTATATTTAAACTTTGTAATAATCTTATTGGAAGGGCACATAAGCATAGAGCAGTTAAGTGACTTGCCCAGTGTCATGCAGCTAGTGAATAATGGAGATGAGATTCAAACTCTAATAGTCTGACACAAAACTCTTACATAGTATGATATGCTACTTCTCATGCAAGAGAACAGGATGTATTCATTAAAAGAATTCCCATGATAAAAGTTCGCTAAAATACTGCTGCTTCTGTGTTGAATGCTGATAGATCCTAAAGGGGATCTTAGTGGGGATAAATATAGTATATTAAAATCTGTTATTCAGTAGCCTGGCAACAAACCTATCGAAAAAGCAGAGGCTGAAGTATGTTCAGAGACCTTGCATTATGAGTGAAATCTGCTTGCTAAAGTAGAAAATGTTTCTGTGGGCAAGATAATCATTTTGTAAAACCCAGCAATTTGAGGTGAGTTGGGAGAGGTGGGAAGTATGGGGCAGAGGGCAACTGCAGAGTTTATAC
Source organism: Camelus ferus (assembly GCF_009834535.1). NCBI lineage: Eukaryota > Metazoa > Chordata > Mammalia > Artiodactyla > Camelidae > Camelus > Camelus ferus. The sequence continues at coordinate 25,054,780 of NC_045699.1, forward strand.
TGCCTCCTAATCTACCAAGAAACCAGTCCTGCTTGGCGTTTGGAATTTACCAGTACATACATATTTGATGAATGAATGGGTGTATTTTTCTTCACAGTTATTTCATTTATACTCCAAAAGCATGAGTACCTCAGTATTTCTGTTACAATAATATCTACTTAGACTGATTTTTTAATGATATCAATAAGTGCCCTTCCTGACTTTGGAGACAGTGCAGAAACCCAGAAGCCTACGTAGCTTCAAAAATTAAAGTGAAGAATTTTACAAATAAACTTTCATCATTCCTGTCATTTTTATGGAACCTAATCTAGTAAAGGAGAATATTGCAGCTAAATGACTGACAGGGAAAGTGTCTTTTTTAATTGGCACTGGGCAATTTATCAGACTCTGATGTCAGGGACACTCCATTAGGCTGTGAGAAAGTGATTGGTGGGATAACATTCAATTGAAAATCTCTGTGGATGATAGTTCATGCCACCATTACATGAACTTAATGAATGAGGCCCAATAGCATCCTCCTTTTTCTAGAAGGAAGACATCCATCATGGAACAAAAGATTCCCTAGTGCCAATACAGTGTCATGTTTTTTCTTCTTAGTCCATGTGAGGACAAAAAGATTTCAGAGTTTAAACCGAGAAAAGTTCAGACATCCTCATCCCATGGAAAATAATTGCCTGGACCGTATCAGCTCATTACTTTTATTATATATAAAATATTATCTACAAGGATATAATCATACCTGAGGCAAACATAAGACTGTTTCCTGTTTTATTCTTGGAATGGCTGAACAGTTTCCTGATAGGTTTGAAAAACTATATAAACTCTTAATTGATGCCATTACTATACTTCTTAGCATAGCATCTGAGTGTAGGTAATAAAATCTTGAAAATACAATAACCAACCCAAATCAGCAGTTATTTCCTAGTATTTTCACAAACTTCTGTATCTAGTTCTGTTGTTTCTAAGGGGAAAAAAAGGGATAGGGTGGAATTTCCTTTCCATCTGTATTTTTTATCCTCTTTTTTCTTTCATTTTCTCATCCCTCTTTTCCCTCCTGTATCTTTTTTTCTTCATCTCCTTTGCAGTACAGGAGAAAACCTTCCAGAGATTATAGGCTTTGAGCACAATGTGAATGGTCTGAATTGAAACTGACATAATAAAAGGTATTGAGGGAGAATGTTGACCATTAAAAGGATGTGTATATGTTTTATTTTGGAAAAGGAAATGTGGCACTTTTTCCTGACACAGTGTAATACATGCATTGTCACCTTGGCATCTTGACCCGGCCAAGGTGAAATCTTTCAACTCCAGCACTCCATATCACATATTTTACATTAGCAGTTTTAACTTACCACACTATCTGTTTTTTATCAACATCTAACTACACAGTTGTACAGTTGATATGAAAATGTTCACAATCAACTTATTCTGTACCACATTCAGCTATTAATACCAAAGAATATTATATTAATGTTTACTTTTTCTTTTGTTTTAATCTTTAAATATTTTATCATTATTTTTGTCATCTTGGTTCAAATTTCATTAAATTCAAATTAATGTGAGAGTGAGCTCAGTATTAAAAAGGCTCACTCCAAATTGAAAATTCATGCATTCTACTTTGTATTCAAAATTATTTTTAGATAGCAGCTTCAGTGCTAGGAAAAAAAAAAAAGATTTCAAAGTATGTTTTTAATCTTTCTGGCAGGAATGATTCTACCTAGGATGGCTCAAGGTTATTTTTTTTCTGTATTTTATTTTATTTTTTTATTTTTTTTTATTTTTAGCGCTGGTAAGCTATTCTGTCAAGAATAAGAATTTAATGAAAAATAAACAAATGGAGTCTTGCCAGAAAAGTTGATGTTACAATTTCTTAGAATTGATGTGAGCTACTGTTATTCAAGCCAAGGTGATTTCTTTTCCTTTTTACCTTTTTTTTTCTTTCACTATTTATATAATACATATACAGCCATATATTCAAAGTAGAAATTTCAGATTCAGATGAAATAAGTTAAAAGGAAAAGTTATGAGTTTTTGTTGGACTTACTTAATTATGATAAAAAGCATTAATTTTAAATTAATTTTGATTCCTAATTTTGTATTCTCAATGACATCATGAAAAACCTTTTTGGAGAAGATAGTGTATTCCTATGTAATAACTTCAGGCAAAAGATACAATTCCAGCTTTCAGCAGCACTTAAGACTCTAAAACATATTATGTTGAGTGCAGGTTTCAAGAATGCAATGATCTTTCTCAAGTAATTTTAATCATTTTGTAATAATTTCCTTTGCCTGAAGGATTGTCTGAATCTGATCATTTTTCTATGTTGACCATTATCATTTGTCACATTATGGGAAGAGAATTAAATAGGATAAAACAGAGTTTGTCAAACGACAGCCCACTGATCAAGTCTTGGCAGCCCCTTATTTTATTTTATTTCATTTCATTTTATTTTATTTTTCCAGCTTTGTTGAAGTATAATTGACCTATAATATTCTCTGGGTTTAAGGTGTACAGTGTGATGATTTGATGTATACATATATTGCAAAATAATTACCACAACAAGGTTAGTTAACACTTGCATCACCACATGTAATTACCTTTGTTTTTTTATTTGTGGTGAGAACACTTAATATCCACACTCTTAGCAGCTTTCAAGTATGTAAACAGGATTGTTAGCATTAGTCACCATGCCATATGTTAGAGCCCTAGAACTTATTCATTTTATAACTGAAAGTTTGCATACTTTGACCAACATCTCCACCATTCTTCACCCCCTGCCCCTGGCAACCATCCTTCTACTCTTTTATGAGTTTGGCTCTTTTAGATTTCGTGTATCATTGAATTAATACAGTATTTATTATTCTCTGTCTTATTTATTTCACTTAAAAACTGTCTTCACCTAGCCATGTTATCACATATGGCAAGATTTTCATTGCTTTTGTGGCTGAATAATACTACATGACATCAATTCTAAGTGTGCATTTATGTGTGTGTGTGTGTGTGTGTGTGTGTGTGTGTGTATAAATATCACATTTTTAAATCTATTTATCCACCAATGGACATTTAGGTTGCTTCATTGTGATTAAAGCTGCGATGAACATGGGCATAGATATATCATTAAGATAGTGATCTTATTTCTGATTTTAGAGAAAAGATTTAAAGCTTTCACTGTTGAGCATATGACTTGACATATATGACCTTTATTATGTTGAGGTATGCTCCTTCTATAAGCAATTTGCTGGAAGTTTTTATTATGAAAGTATGTTGAATATTGTCAAATGATTTTTCTTCTACTGAGATGATCATATGACTTTTTCCTTTATTCTATTAATGTGGTATATTACAGGTATTAATATGCATATTTTGAAATATCCTTGTATCAGAGATAAATCCCACTTGATCATGGGTGTATGATCCTTTTAATGTGCTGTAGAATTTGGTTTGTTAGTATTTTGTTGAGGATATTTGTACATTCATATTCATCATATTCATCAGGGATATTGGTCTATAATTCTCTTTCTGTGACCTTATCTGGCTTTTTCATCAGGGTTTGCTGCTCTTGTAAATGAGTTTGGAAGTACCTACTCCTCTTCAGTTGTTTCAAAGAGTTATTGACATACTAGTGTTATTTCTTTAAATGTTTGTAGAATTTGCCTATGAAACCATCTGGTCCTGGGCTTTTTTGTTGTTGAGACTTTTTTAATTTATGATTCAATGCCCTTATTTGTTATTGCTTTGTTCAGATTTTGTATTTCTTCATGATTAGGTCTTGGTAGGTTGTATGTTTCTAGGATTTTTTTTTTTTCCATTTCTTCAAGGTGATCCAATTTGTTGGCATACAGTTAATCATTACAGCATCTTATAACCCTTTGTATTTTTATTGTATCAGATATAAAGCCTTTTATTTCTGATTTTACTTATTTGGATCTTCTCTCTTTATTCTTGGTCTCACTAAAGGTTTGCCAATTTTGTTCATCATTTAAAACAAAACAGATATTTAGCTTCATTGATATTTTTTTTTCCTACTATCTATTTTATTTATTTCTGCTGTGATCTTTGTTATTTCCTTCCTCCTGCTAACATCAGGCTTAGCTTGTCTTCTTATCCTAGTTAAAAATTTAGATTTTTATTTGAGATCTCTGTTTTTTCTTAAGTAGGCTTTAGTGCTATAAACTTCCTCTTAGAACTGCAGTTGCTGCATCCCATACGTTTTGTTTTGTTACTGAAGTAAGTCTTATAGGTACCGTATAGTTGAGACTGTTTTTGAGTTGTTACTCTGTGCCTTTTGATCAGAGAATTTGATCCACTTGTCGAGAGCAATTAGGGTTGTTAAGGACTTACTAATGCCATCTTATTAATTGTTTTCTGGCTATTTGCAGCTTCCTGTTCTCTATTCTTCTCTTGCTGTCTTTGTGAATTGATAATTTTCTGTACTGATGTACCTTGATTCCCTTATTTTTATCTTTTGTTTAGCTAGTGTAAGTTTTTGCTTTGTGGTTACCACTAGGCTTATATAAAACATCTTGTAAAAGTTTATTTTACACTGATAACTAAAATTTGACTACACACCAACAGTACCCTTTTGCTTTCACTTTTATTTTATATCTTAATGTACAATTTACCTATTTTTATATTGTATATTGACTGACAGTTTATTGTACATATACTTTTTTTTATTACTTTTGTCCTTTAACCCTCATAGTAGAGGTAAGTGGTTAACACACCATCATATTGCAGTATTTGAGTATTTTATTTGACTATGTACTTAACATTACAGATGTATTTTTTGTTATTAGGTTTTCATGTTACTATTTAGCTTCACTTTATTTCAGTTTGAATAAATCTTTTCGGCATGTCTTATTAGGTGGGTCTTGTGGCGATGAACTCCTTCTTTTGTTTGTTCAGGAAAGTCTTTATCTCTTCTTCATTTTTGATGAATAACTCTGCTGGATAAAGTATCTTGGTTGGCACTTACTTACTTTTAGCATTTTGAATATATCATTCTGCTTTCTCCTAGCCTGGAAGGTTTCTGCTGAGAAATCCACTGATGGCCTAATGGGGGTTCTCTTTTTTGAGTGGAATTTTGTTTTCTTTTGCTGCCTTAAAATTTTTATTTATTTTAAACAGCTTTATTATTTGTCTGGGAGAAGATTGTTTTAGGTTGAAATTTTGGAGGATATTTATGAGTTTCATGAACTTAGATATTCAACTCTCCTCTCAAGTTTTAAGAAGTTCTCAACCATTATTTGTGAAATAAATTGCCTGACCTTTTCTTCTTCTTCTGGAACTCCAGTAATGTATATATTGTTCATTTTATTGCTATCCCATAATTCATGTAGACTTTTTTCACTCTTTTTTTTCCCTCATGCCGACTGTTTAATTTTGTTCTCCTCTGACTGCATAATATCAAAGGATGTGTCATCTAATTCATATACTCCCTCTTCTGCTTGATCCAGTCTGCTGTTGATACTATTGAATGATTTTTTTCATCTTATTCTTCAGCTTCATTATTTCTGTTGGCTCTTTCTATGATTTCTCTGTTAAATTTCTCATTTTTTTAATGTGCATTGTTTTGTGACGTTGAATGATTTCTCTGTTTTCTTGTAGCTCATTGAGCTTCTTTAAAGCCCTGTCTACTAATGCAGTCACACTGGGGGTTAAAGCCTTGACATATGGATTTTGAGGGACCATAGTTTAGTCTATAACATAAACTTATGGCCGAAGTGCACCTTTTCCTTTTATTTGGCTTTTCCCCCTAAAAACTTTTGTATTTAGAAGTTTATCACATCAAAACTCATACACTTTCTTGTTAAAAGACTTATTGAAGTATGATTAGCATAAAGTATATACTGCACATACTAAGTATATAACTTGACAGATTTTGTCACATTCTTTAAACCATCGTCATAATCAAAATAAAGTGTTCTTGTGCTCCTTTTTAAAAATCTCTACCTCACATTCTTTTTTGCTATTCCCATCCTGATCCCCAGGCTTTATACTACTGATTTACTTTCTGTAACTGTATATTAACTTGCCTTTTCAAGAATGTCATGTAAATGGTATTATGCAGTATGTGTTATATTTGCCATCTTCTTTAAGCATAATTATTTTGAGATTCATTCATATTGTTGCATTCCATAATAGCTTTTTTCCCTTTTTATTGCTGTGTAAGTATTCTGTTTTTTTGGATATATCATAATTTGTTGATATGAAAGTTCATGTCTCAGTTATATATAAAACTGTATGCTTCCATTTCTTTTATGTACATACCCAGAAGTGTGATGACTGAGTCCTGTGATAAAGGCATGTTTAACAGTTTACAAAACTGTTTACCTGTCTTTGCATATTGCATCTTCCATTTCTCTCTATTGTCTCCAGACAAAGTCTGTGTTTCTTTCAAATTACATTTTCTTAATGTCTGTGTCTCTCCTATTAGAGATTTCTTCATTTGATTTTTGGCTGTTTGTTCATATTTACAAATAAACCTGAAAAGCTAATTGGAAGTATAGTGCATGTTGGAAGCTTTGTGCATATACCTAGTAAGCTATAGGTATATTTTTTAGAAGAACTCTGATATCAGTATATCATGTCTTTTCTCTTGAACTAGTCATATTCTCCAGGGAAGAGTCCTTCAGCCTCCTACTTGATTTTCAGCAATTTGTGATTTGGAGGAAAATATGCCTGGGCAGCACTCAGTGTCTAATGTAAATTTTTATTTAATGTTTCACTTTTAATTGGACCTTATTTCATTGATTAAAATACCTCCATTTTATAGTTCCTAGTCTGTTATACCAGGAATAAAGAGAAAGAGTGCTATAGACTGAAGGTTTGTATCCCCTTATATTTGTACGTTGTATCTAATCCCCAGTGTGATGGTTTTAGGAAGTGGGTCCTTTGACAGCTGATATGGTTGTGAGGTTGGAGCCTAATGAATGGGATTAGTGCTCTTATAAAAGAGGCCCCAGAGAGCCCCCTGCCCCTTTCTTGTGATATCATAGCATGTCATATGAGGTCACCATGTGAGGACACAGCAAAGATACGGACACTTATGAACCAGGCAGTGGGCTCTCCCAGACACTGAATTTCCTGGTGCCTTTATCTTGGACTTCTCAGCCTCCAGGACTGTGAGAAATAAAATTCTATTGTTTATAAGTCACCAAGTATGGCACTTTTTTATGGCATCCCAAACTGAAACTAAGATAGAGAATCATCTGTTTATATAAAGTGGGAGTAGAAATTATTAGGGAGTACATTTCTTCTTAAAATGGTATACCAAAATCTTTCTGACTCCATTGTCATTTTTACCCATGTATCACTCAGGACATACTTGATGTCATCAATTACTGATTAGGGATTCTGTAAGTAGTTGTCTCAGGATTATGTTTTTTCATGTCTGCTTTCTAGCTCTTGCCTTTTTATTTCTGGTTTTCTTCTGCTGTAGTCTCCTCTCTCATTCTTGTTGCCGTTATCTTTTTATACCTTTAGAAATACTAAATATTGTTTTTAAATATCCACTTATTTGAAACATGGGGTGTGTTTTTTCAGCTTTATTGAGGTATATTTGACAAAATAAACTTGTATGTATTTAAGGTGTACAACTTGATGTTTTGATGTATGTATACACTATAAAATGATTACTTCAGATAGGTCATATTTCACTTCTTTTTATTGTGGTGGAATGCCTAAAATCTACCCTCTTAGCAAATTTCAAGTATACCATACAATATTGTTAACTATAGTCACCATGCTGTACATTAGATCTTCAGAACTTACTCATCTTGAATAGCCGAAACTTTGTACCTTCTAACCAACATCTCCCCAAGCCCTCCATCCCCTGGCCCCTGGAAACTACCATTTTACTCTCTTCTCTATGAATTTGACTATTTTAAATTCCACATATAAGTAAGTATTTGTTTTTGTGTTTCTGGGATGTGTTTTAAAATATGAATTCATAACATTATCCTACTGACTTTCAAAATCTTTCCTTTTGTTCCTCCTTCTCTTATGTTCAAGGTCTCTGTCAGTTATCTCTCTGGGGAAAAACAATAACAGTACTGCAAGATTTATCCTATGTACATCAAGGAATCATTTAGACACATATCTATAATCCACCTATACTACATATGTGACATTGAGCAAGATACTTAAAATGGAAAAAAGTAAGTCCTCAGTTATTCACTTATGCAGTTAGGTTAATGGTATCTACTAATATTAATAATATCTAACCTACTCTATTAGTAATATCTGTTAACCTAACAATATTGATCTGGAAATAAAATAAGGTAATATTTACATGAATGATGGGTGTATATCAGTTCCCCAGCTAGTGGAATCTTTGCACCTGATATGTTTAATTTTATCTTGATTAGCAATTGAAGTTTATTCTTTAGCCTTATCCCCATATGAAGCGTGTGAAACCTGACTGTTTTTGGACTTCCAAAGGTAAAAGACAGTTGAATGGTGGATTATTCATAGATGGTGCACCAGTAGGAGGTACACACTCAAAATTCACATAGTGCTGATTCTCTCTACAGTACATGAACCTCACCATAGGTGACCGTTCTTCCTCTTCCCATGTCAGAAATTTGGCTCCCTCCATGCCTTTTTCTCTAGGTATTTACCCTTCTTGTTTTCCCCTGCCGTAGTCTAACATAGTTTCAAGGATTTTTTTAAAATGCTAAGAATGAATGCATTGAATTATTTCACCTGAGAAGTATTTAACTGTTTCATTGAGTCTTTGTGTAGGTTTTATTCAATTAAGAAGTGTCTTAAATTAACAGTAATAGATCAGATATAACATAATAGGTAAAAAAAAAAAAAAAAAGGTTTGTTGGAGCAGGCACATAGCTGGATATGAGTAGAGAAACTGGGACGCAGGCCAAATGGCAGGAATTGGGCAAAAATGGAGAGGGGCATGGGGCCAAATGCAGGAAACTATAAGTCATGTAAACAACAGAGGTCCCTGGGCAGAGAAGGAAAAGCAGGAATCTCTGGGCTGATAAGAAATCACACATTTGGGGGTAACAAATGTCTTGGAGGCCAACAAAAGAAAGGTGGGAAAAGGCAAGAATCTCTAATGTCCAGATATAGCCTTTGGCTCATTATATCATCATTTCAGTAAAATTAACCTTGTAGATTAGAAGTACCAATCGTGCACCCCACACCATGACACTTCCCATCCAGACTAAATAAGGACAAAGATCACACCTCCCTACGGGAAGGTGTTGCTGGGATAGAAATCAGGGAATATGACCCCAAACCCTTCCCTCCCCAGTGAATATTCTGCCTATTCATTTCTACACCATGTATAACCCACTAGACAGAGAAACTCAAGGGCAGCCGCTCACTGAGCCTGCCCCCTCTCCCCTTGAGAGTGTACTGTCTATCCCTTATAAATCTCTGCTTTACTTTCTGAACCTTCCTGTCTCATCTCTGAATTCTTTCTGCAACTGGACAAGAACCTAATCATCAGCAACAGGTTGATATTTGAGATAAAGCAATACTACAATTACAAATTGCCCGGTAGAATGCCTGGCGTACAGTATGCACTCTAGAAATATCCATTGTTGCCCCATTTTCTTATTTTTAAATTATTGCAATTATAATGATAATTATATTGTTGTATGTATTAAACAACTTCTAATGCAGTGTTTCACTTACTCCTCGGAACCACCCTATACATGGATACCTTAATTTTTCTCATTTTGTGAATCTTAAGAAGGTTAAATAAGTTCCCTGAGATTATGTATACTTTCCCCAACTGGAGGTTTCTAATAAAACTGATTTTAAGATCCATGTGTTTTCATCTTCTACCAGGATTCTGCATCCCGGATCCCTTTTCTTTCTCCTTCAACTCACGCTGATAGAAAACTTCCCGTGTAATGTGGTTGATGGATAGTGGATGAGTAAATGATCCCCTAAAATGTTTTTTCAAATATCTGCCATTATCCTTTTATTTTTATAAGCCCTGTATTAGAATGAATGTATAGTATTATGAAGGTGAGGGCAACACTAATTTTTTTTAACATAGATAGTTGTTTTATTTTTTTTTTTCTTTTACCTTGGGAAAGCAGACAGATGACAGGATGCTGGGTAGATAACTTTTGATCTAGAGAAGAGCTGGGGAAATGTCAAGAAATAGGTAACTGAGAATCATCAGTCCAAGCTGAGACCCTTTGCCAGGGGATTGCTTTGGGGGATCAGATACCAGAGCTGAGAGAGAGAAGCCCTGGAGTGCAGAAGGCATCTCTGAAGATAGACTTCATTATTTTGCCTAGGGTCACTTCTAGTCTGAGGGTAAAATTCACAGCTAAGACAATTATTTTGATGGCTTAACGACTTTAACCACGATTATTTAATGAAATAGCATTGGTTTGTGCCTATACCCTATTGTCTTCCTAGTGTAGAAATATCATGAAAATTAATGCATTTTTGAAATTCTATGAATTTTTTTGTAGGAGGGGGTGTGCATAATCCTACATAGCGTTATCTTCCACAAAGAAAAAAGATGAAAAAGCAGTTAAATCTAACCTCCTATGAAAGTTCTTGTTTTATTACTTTGTTCCAGAACTCCTTAAAGCAAAATCACCTAAATTTTAAGAACTATTGCTACCAGATATAATCAGATGGAATAATGGATTTACCTACTTTATTTGATATGAGCCCGATGGCAAAACTTTGAAGATAAAATATGATTCTGATGTGTTTGTGCACTTGCACATGCACATGGGCACACATGTGTGTGTTACTTGGGAAAAGGAATAAAAGAAAGCTGTGAATATGCTAGGTTGCATTTGGTAGTTCTCCTCTAATAACTGTGCTATTATTTTCTATTTTATCTACTAATGATTACCTGTAAAATCAGTGCATAGAAACAGACGTCAGAGAGGCCAGAAAAGCCAAGGTGTGAGAGAAAATGAACTCAGCAGTAAGGCAGGTATGTAGTGCAGAATGAGGCACTGATGAGCCATTTGGCAGTAAGCTAAATAAGGAGAAACAGAGATCATAATGCCAAATGAGCCCAGACCTCGGTGTACAGGCAGCTGTGCATAGTTAAGAATAGCATCCTAATTTCCTTTAACAAAAACTCCAGATATGATAACAGGAAGGTTAAGAACATAACCTTGTTTGTAGGTTTACTGAAGTCAGACACAATTGATACTATGGCTCCTTCTATAATATTTCCATTTACTGTTTGTAAAGCCATGAAGTGGTTTAGTTTTGTTTTGCTTTTATTTAATCTGCATTTGATTTTCTCAGAATCCAGCTGCCTGGCTTCAAAGACTGCATTCTTTATACAGTATAAATATGACACATTTTTGGATCAGGACAGTCAAACCCTCCATTTGAGAAGCACAATTAAGATATGTTAAAAAGAGGCCAAGGCACTTGCTGTGCTTCCTATCTCCTCACTCTCCTTTACCACTATATTCATTTTAGAATTTCCCACTCAGCTGCTCCATATTTTGCTTGGCAAGACAGGAGTCCTGCTAAAGCGAAATCTTCCATTTACATTGTAACAATTAAAGGTACAATTTACTCACACTGTAATATAAATGAGTTTTATATGAACATAAGTGGAGAAGTAAAAAATAACATTAGGCTTCCAGTCTCCCAAGCTGGTAGAAGGTCCCTGATAGGACCGATAGGGAAATTATCATTTTGAGTGATGCCCTATGCCAAGAATTGTTTTCAGTGTTGAATTCTGCCAACAGGCATGTGAAATACTTTTGGCAAGGTTGCAGGTCAGGAAAATGAGATTGTCTAAATCTGAAGTTTGTTTTTACTAATGTTATCGTGAAAGAGTACAACAAAAATACAAAATAATTACAGCGAAGAGAGGACAAGGCAAAAGATATATTTTACTTACTTTTACAAGTTGCATGGAAAATGAGCAACTACTTGCCAGAACTTGTATTTGTGCACCATAAGCCAGATCCCCATTTATTACTTGTGGTAAGAGGCAGTGAGTTACTTTTTGACCCTACTATTCATGCCTTCTTTGCTAATCTTTCTAAATAAAACAGGGTTTTGCAGTAATATTTCTGAGTTACCAGAGGGCCATTGAGCTTCCCTGCAATGCAAAGATTGGCTTCTGTTTCTTCAAGACTCCAGATTTGAATAAGGCTAAATTGGAATGTTGGCCCCAAGTACCTGCATTGTTTACAAAATTCCCTTAAGGCATTCTTTTGGCAACTTCTTAACTCACTTGAAATTTGTTCCAGGTTTATTCTCCTTTAGTATTACTTTCTTACCATACTGCTCACTCTTGGTGTACGTTTAAACAAAAACAAACGCAAAATATATTAAGATACGAATGACTGATAATACTAGTAATATAATAATTATTTCTTTTTTTCTTACTATACCCTATTGTTAAAAATAAGCTCCTATCTTAATGAGTGTCCGTGCTACTTTGTTATTCACAAAATACCAACATAAATCCAGATACTAAATGTTAGCTTTCAGTTTACTCCTAAGTTCAACTGGAATTGTGGCTTAAAGCTGTATAAGAATGCGGCACTGTCTTTGGGTTTATATTCCACCTTTTTTTTTTTATTTAAGTCAGTCATCTTGGCTCAATTCAAACATTACTCCCTCCAGAAGAACTTGAACCCTGAGCTAAAAGAAGCACTCTTTCTGTGTTTTTTAGGAAACATTTCATTAACTTAGTATATGGTATTAGAATTATTTTTACAAGGTTGTTTTCTTACATGCTAAGCTCATTGACGGTAGCCACTACATCTTACTTTAATTTGTACCTGCAGTGCACAATGCTTGACTCACGCAGGGACACAGGGCTCATATTTCTTTAAATAAAATATTAAATTGATTCAAGAGCATATGACAACCTTCTGTAATGTAACATAATCTTGACATTCGAGAAAGGAATGCTTATGATCAGTCACAATTAACAATTTTAAGTTGTTTTAGTTGAATTTTGTTACTTTCTTTGAAGCTCTCTATAAAGACATTTGGAAGATTTTAGAGACAAAAGACAGTACATGAATCATGAGGAGAAATCTATATTTTTAAAAAGGCAATTATGAAAAATATGATAAAATATTTTGAATGTTTTTATAGTAATTGCCTATTGTGTTAGGTTCCCTCATCTTATTAAGCATCAGTGCTTGCATTTTAATTCTTTCTGCAGAAATATTGAATGTAATAAGTTTTCTATTAATCATAATAAAAATTGTTTAATTTACCATTTAGTTTCTAGTGCAACAATACTGTGTGCAGTGTTACAATTTCTCTTCTCCTGCTAATATCATGAGCTCTCCTAATACTGATAATTTGCTTATGAAGGCAAATAATTTTGTAAGATGACTTATAAAAATACCCAACAGGTTATTTTTGCAGCTGTAACAAATACAATTGAAAACCCGGTGAATACTCAAATTATAGTTGTCCTATGTAGAGAGTAGTAGGACCTGTTAAGGGATAGTATGTCATTAAATATTATTTCCTGTGGAAGGACCAAGATAAGGAAAGAGATAATAAAATTATTCCACAACTTAGTTTGGCAGCATACTTGAAATGTTACATATCAACTAAGATGGAATTAGACCATCTAAGTATGATTTTTTTATTTGTTACTATTTACTTGATTACCAAGATTTGACACTCCAATCTTAATACCAAAATTCTTCTTGATACCAAAATATCAATTACTTTTATTGATTCAGAAGTAGTTCACATTCTCTCTTTTTTTATTCTTAGAGAGATTTTAACTAGAGATAGAAAAAAAAAAACCAACAACAAACTTGTTGAGGACAACTAAATTCACATTATATAATCAGCAGTGTATCATTAACTAAAGAGATGCTTTCTGCCTAAAATCACATAACAAAACTAATATGCCTCATAATTAAAGTGATTCTTTTCTTGGCACCAGTTTTTTTTTAATTATACGAGTTTGGACAGTCTTATCACATCTGTTGCCGTATTTGTCTCTGTATTCTTTACTTTTGTTATCTGACTCTCTATCTACCAGGTTATTTATTCTCAACCATTAAAAGACATCACTGATGTGATCTGTTTGATCTTTCTGCTACAAATAATGAACATATTTCATTATAAAACAATTTTTACAATAAAAATAGCAGATTGAATATCATTTTTCAGTAATATTGTCCTCACCTTTCAGACTTGTTTTTCTGAGCATGAGAGAGGGGTGAGGTTATAGCTGGTATATAGGAAATTGTTTATGATCTATAACTGATCATGTGTCGAGTAGTGAGCAACCTTTGATGACTTAATATTCATAGTCATGGAAATTATAAATGGCTGAGATGCTGTGGTGCAAACAACCTACATTAGTCTATTAGGGCTGCTACAGCACGATACCATAGAATGCATGGCTTCAGCAACAGAAGTGTGTTTTCTCACATTTCTAGAAGTCAGAAGTCCAAGATTAAGGTGCCATCAGAGTTGGTTCATTCAGGTTAGTTTCAAGGTGAGGCCTCTCTACTTGGCTTCCAGATGGTTGCCTTCTCACTGTGTCCTCATATGGTCTTTTGACATGGTCTATTCACAAGTAAAAAGAGCTAGAGATCTCTGGTGTCTCTTCCTCTTCTTAAAAGAACACCAGTCCTATCAGATTACGGCCTGACCCTGATGATCTCATTTAATCTTAATTGTCTCCTTAAAAACCTTATCTTCCACTATGGTCATATTGAGGATTAGGGCTTCAGTATATTCATTTTGAGGAAATGCAAGTTAGTTCTTACTGTGTCTCTACTCCAGTTATGGTGGATTATTGTCAGTTTGGCTATGCTCACCGTCATGGGCATCATGTGAGCATCACTACCCACTGAAGAAAAGATGAGAACCAGTTCCCATTGTTAACTTTTTGCATAGAGGAACTGTGTCTTTTATTTGTGTCAGCATTCCTAGTGCTGAATGAAGTACTGAGCCCAGTGTCACTTAACAAAATGTCTACTTAATAAATTACTCCAGTGAGTTAATTTTTGGTCCATTTTGATTCACACTGGTCCACGTCAGAATGAATATTTTATTTATTTATGTTGGTATACTCATTGTAGCAAATCCTTGATATATTTGCCTAACAAACCAGCTTTCGAACTCCATTTCAGTCAGTGAATTTCTCTTGCTGCCTTTAGAATTCTCTCTTTATCCTTAAGTTTTGCAATTTTAATTTTGATATGTCTTGGTGTGGGTCTGTTTAGATTCAGGAGGAAACTTTTGGAGGTAATGGATATGTTTATTACCTTGATTGTGGTGAAGGCTTCATGGGTATATACATATGTCAAAACTCATATAATTTAACATGTACAGTTTCTTGTACATACATTATACCTCAGTTTTAAAAAATGAAAGGAAATAAATGAAAATTGTTACCTAGTTCTAAATGATTGAATTAGTAAACACTTGGAATTCAACACTGATATGCAGAAACTTTTTTGTTTATATTGACAAACTCACAGTTAACCAAAAACATTATTTTTTCACTTTGTGTGTGGTAACTACTTCTCAATCTATATTTTTGTATTTTATTTCTTTAAATTTATTTGTTAAATATCTATGACTGAAATCCTTTTCAGTTAAACTTTCCCAGAGTCATTATTTCATTAAATTCTTCTCTAGATATTCCATGTAAAAAATCAGAAAAAGTCTATTATCACCAAGGTATTAACATTCTTAAAATTGTGTTCTAAATACACTGCCTGTCTGAAGGATAGAGTTATTTTGGGGGGAAAAAAAAAGGTATTTTTTTTCTATGCTAAACCTGGGTCAAGATCAAATTTTGAGCAAAGCTGAACACTGGTTTTAACCTTGCTATCACGTTATGATGTTACTAGCAAACTGTAAGTTGGACTGACTTCTCTCTTCCCCACATTATCCCAGAAAGGCAGATTTAAAAAAAGAGAGAGAGATAAAAGCTCATTTATAGATCATTATTATGTAGCAAGATCTACATATTATATGATATGGGCTACATTGTATGTGGCAAGTGGGCACCCAGTGTCTTCATATATTAAATCCGTTACTGAGAATTTTGAAGTATAACAAATTTTAAGAACAAATTAAAAGTTTAAAAATATTGAAAAAAATAATAAAGCTGCCGTCTCTGAAGTTAAAAAGTTATAAATTTTTACTTAAGGAAAATTTCTTTCCATGTGTTTTGAGAAAATATATCTTAATATATGTAAATATGTTAATAGTAAGTCCCAGTCTTAATTATATTTGTATTATTGAAGTAGTGGATGATACTAATATCTGTTAATATTATCAAATATTAGTATTTTCAAATTTCTTATTAGCTATCAGTTTCCCATATATGCTTGAAGTTATTCCTGAGCTCTAGGTTCTATTCCATTGGTTTGTGTCTGTTTTCATACCAGTACTGTGCTATTTAGATTACCATAGCTTTGAATTACACCTTGAAATCAGTAAATGTGATTCTTCCGGCTTTGTTCCTCTTTCTCAGCATTGCTTTGGCTATTTAGGCAGGTTCTTTTGTGGCTCCATTAAATTTTAGAATAGTTTTTTCTACTTCTGTGACAAATGTCATTGGAGTTTTGATAGAGATGGCATTGAATATATACAGGATTTTGAGTATAATGGGTATTTTAACAGTATTGTCTTGACTCATGAACATGTATATCTTCCCATTTATTTAAGTCTTCTTCAGTTTCTTTCCTCATGGCTTATAATTTTCAGTGTACAGATCTCTCACCTGCTTAGTAAAATTTATACCTAGGTATTTTATTCATTTTGGTAGTATTGCAAATTATGGTTTTTTTTTTTTAATTTGTTACTTTTTTATTGTTTTTAGTGTATAGAATTGCAGTTTATTTTTGCATGCTTTTTGGGCATTTGTTTTGTGTCCTGAAACTAAAATTGTTCAATAGTTCTAACACTTGTTTTTGGTGGAATCCTTAGGGTTTTTCATATCTAAAATGATGTCTTCTGCAAACAGAAACAAGCTTACTTTTTAGTTTTTTTTTCCTATCTTTTAATTGAAGTATTACTAGAATATAACATTACATTAGCTTCTGGGGTACAACATAATAATTTAATATTTGAATGTATTGCAAAATGATCACCATAATAGTTAAGATATTAACTAGATTTATCTTTTCTCTTCTGATTTGGTCACGTTTTATGTATTTTTCTTTCTTAATTGCTCTGGGTAGGTCTTCTAGTACTATGTTGATTAGGAAAAGAGGGAAACTCAAATAAATAAAATTATAACTAAAAGAGCAGACATTACATCTCATACCACAGAAATACAAAGTATCATAAGATAGTACTAAGAACAGCTACAACCAACAAATTGGACAACCGAAAAGAAATGGATACATTTCTACAAACATATAACCTACCAAGACTGGATTGTGAAAAAATAGAAAATCTTAAAATACCAAAGACAAGTAATGAGATTGCATCTTAATCACAAATTTCATAACAAAGAAAACCTTAGGAACACTATAGTCTCACTGGTGAATTCTAACAAGCATTTAAAGAATTAATACCAATCTTTCCACACTTTCCAGAAAATTGAAATGGAGGGAATATTTCCAGAGTCATTTTATAAGGCTAGCATTACCTTGACAGCAGCATCAGATGGAGACTACAGGAAAAGACAATTATTGGCTAATATCCCTGATGAATATAAATGCAAAGTTTTCAACAAAATGCTAGCCAACCAAAACCACCAGCACATTTAAAGAATCATACACTGTGACTGGGGATGACGTATTCCTGGGATTTGAGACCCAGGAATGCAGAATGGTAGTTAAATAGTGAAGACAGAAATTTCTGTGGCATAGATGCTTTTTTAATTTTTATATCCATCAATGGAGAATTCAGCTAGATATGAAAAATCAGCTTTTATCATGATAGATGCTGTTTCAGTTACATTAGCTGAAAGATTTATATGTATTGGAATTTTAAAACAAGAGACTGATAATTCCCGTTTTGCTTTTTTCCATTGTAGGCTACTTGTTGAAATTAGTTCAGAACAGTTTCCTGAAGCAAGATTCTATGAAAAGTGTTATGGATACAATTATTGATCATTTATTATATGTATGCAGATGCTATGAAACTTCGTCAGTTCATGGAACTGCTGAAAGAAATAGGAAACAATTTAATGATCTTTAATGATTCCTTATAATCACTGAATCATGGAAGAAGTTTTCAAAGCTTTACTGTACTTTAATTTCAATTCTAGATTTTCTTTAAAGAAAAGGAGTGCTTGCTGTAATATTAATCAAAGAAAAAAAATCACCTTGTGATTTGTATTTCCTCATTAATATCACACTGCATATAAATGAGATAAATTAGAATCTCTAGGAAAAGGTAAGTTTATTCATGACTTAGTTAGGCAGGTAAAATAACATGTTGATGGAAAATTTCCATAATATAAAACAATAATACTGATTTTACGTATTTTCCTACTTGAATCAACATGCATAAAATTCAAACATAATTGATAGCATGATATATATTGACTAGAAAATATATAAGACAAATTTGAAGAATTCGGTTGATACTGATAAATTTAGAGTTGCTGTTCAGTGTATGTAATGATCCTTTGAATTCTATGGTAATTAAAACAAGAGTTAGTAAATTTTCTTAATTTAGATTGATACAGTCTTGAAAGTGATATGATTTACTTTAAAGTTAAGTCAGTTTTTCCAAAAAACAAGTTAACCTCTTTTGCCAATGTGGATGGAAATGTTAAAAGAAATTATTATTATTATTATTATTTTGGTGTTCAATTAAGTTATTGTGAAAAACTGAGTATAAAACTGAAACAATTTATGTGTGTGTAATATATATATATGGATATATATATTGTAAGGATACTTTTACAACTGTAAGTTTTATTAAATCTGAATACAGATTAAATATATCCAATGAAAATTTACTGTATGAATTGAGATATGCTCTAATTATAAAATACATGTTAGATTTTTAAGAATCAGTTGGAAAACATTAAAATATTTCATAAAGTACTTTTGATAGATTACATTTTAAGATACTGTTTTATTTATGTATATTTTGTATATCACTATACCTATATAAGTATACTGTTTTATGCAGTTGGTCCTCTGTATTTACTGGTTTCTCATTCATGGACACAACCAACCACAGATTGAAATTTCAACCCTTGTTGGTTGGACCTTTAGATGTGAAACCTGGAGGGCAAACTGTATTCATCATATTGTGGCATTTTTATATAAGGCAATTAAACATCTCTGGGAGGCTCTTGTGACTAATCCTCCACAGATACTGAGGGTTAACTGTATACATTAAATTATTAATTTTTTTAATTTCTAATTTTTATTTTTAACTAGTGGAGAGGTTGAATTTTTTAATCACAATTTTATTAGTGTATTATAATGCCTCTTTTGTATAGTTTCTTCAGTTATCTATTTTTATTGAAGTATAGTTAGTTACAACGTGTCAATTTCTGGTGTACAGCATAATGTCCCAGTCATGTGTATACATATATATACACACACACACATATATTTGTTTTCATATTCTTTTTCATTAAAGGTTATTGCAAGATATTGAATATAGTTCTCTGTGCTATACAGAAGAAATTTGGTTTTTATCTGTTTTCATACATAGTGGTTAATTTCACCTGTTTCGTTTTTAATTTTTTTAATGTGGATGCTAGAATATTTAATGTTAAAATGTGACTCACATTATATTTTTATTAGAGAGTGCTATTCTATAAATTTCTTATTTTCAGGGGAAATTACACCCTCAAAGGGCTAGAGAGCCACTGCTTTGGGGAAGAATACTAAAATCATAAATCCTCTGCTAAGATT
Organism: Camelus ferus; assembly: GCF_009834535.1. Taxonomy (NCBI): domain Eukaryota; kingdom Metazoa; phylum Chordata; class Mammalia; order Artiodactyla; family Camelidae; genus Camelus; species Camelus ferus. Next base: position 25,074,592 of record NC_045699.1, read on the forward strand.
AGCATATGAGCATTTGCCCATTATTCATTGTACTTCTTCCGCTATAGTTTCCTCATTGATGTTTCTGCCAACATGTAGAAAATGTTTAATGTCAAAAGGTGATATGATATAGCCAATACTGAAAGAATAGTGGTATTCAAAGATCCAAGTCAATACTTAAATTTACACTTAGAACTAACTTTCAATCGCAGCAAATGTCAGAACCCAGATGTTATCTGATGTACATGGCTAATATCTTTTGAAAAATGAGCAGCAGATTTCAGCACTTGAAGCTGCCAACAGGCACAAAACTTCATGTGTACAAATACAGCAGATTCAGTCTCTCTAGCCTGTCACTTTGTCAGTGCCCATTATAATTGTCAAAAGAACACATTTAACCAAAATAAAGTATTTTTTTGGAAAACAAGACTATTAAGATCACTAAGTTGTGTATATACATTACTTTCAAAATGCTGTTACTGCATCCTCCAGCTCTAATCTGGCCGAACAGTTGAAGCCTATTTTTTTCTTTTTGGTGGTAAACTTAATTTTTCAAGAGATTGCATGTAAGAAGACATCTCTAACTGCTTATAAGAACCCCTTCAATTCTTCTTTCCCAATAACACAAATACAGTCTCATCATCACATTAACTTTTGGAAACAAACAGCTAGATTTGAATGTTGGCAAGGTATTAAAAAAAATAATGATAATGAAAGTTATGCCTTGAAATACTAAAATTAATGATAATAGTAATACATATTAATTTACCTTATATTACCATTTTAGTACAACTAATTTATGTTTGACCTCCTTCTTTTGCCTTTGTTGGAAGTATTCTCCCTTCAGTTTTAGCCCACAAAGATATTACATCAGCAAATATATTAGGCAGATCTATAAGAACATTTTCCACACAGGCAATACAATGTGTTGTTTAAGCACACTATGATTACACCTAAATATATTTAAGAGCAAAAAATATACTGGAAAGATGAAACAACCAAAAAATAAATGGTAATTCAGGAAACTGATATGCATTGATCAACCACTGCTAAATGAATGGAAAGATTATTTAAAGTAAACCATAGAAACATACCATATACTATATAGTTGACTACCAATTTTCAGGACTTGAAATACAATAATTTGTGTATTATATATTAGACTGACTGATCCCTTTTGCATGAACTGGCATATGATTTAGGAAATCAATCCATCTACTCCATCATTGTCAGTAAAGGAATGATGAATAAATAGTTTACTTTATTAAAGCAAATAGGTGATAGAACGTTGCAGAGTCTAAAATACAAGAATTTAATAGATTGTAAAAGAATTTATGGAGAGGATTTTTATCATTTATTTTTGTTATTCTTCCCAGAATATTGCAGAACTATAAATCACTTTCACTGGTTCGCCCCTGATTTGCCTTCCTAAAACACTCACAAAACTCCAGTGGCAGTTTTGAAATAATGATTCATCTATTAGTGCTGATACTGAATGACTAATTATTAAGTTAGCAAATTAAGATGCTATTTGTTAAAACAAGAATCCTTTAATATGCTCATCATTTGGAAAATGCTTCGTTTTCTGTCTTCCTAAGTTACATAATATAATTTGTAATTAGAAAGCCTTTCCATAGCAACGTATCATTTTCCTTTCAAAATTTAAGTACCGTAGACCACCTACTGCAGAAGATGAACACATAAACTCAGGAAAAATAGCAAAGATAATTAATCTTCCATTTTGGATGAATGCATACAGAAAATGTTAATTTAACAAGTAGTCCATATGTCAGTATTAAAGAAATAGCTTTTGCCTTCAACTGGCTGAGAACAGAAGAGTACTGTCAATTAATTATGTAAAATGATGCATGCGATTAGCACATCTAACTGTCGTGGCATGTGCAAATAATGCAGTGTGGATTTTGAGGAAGTGAGCATTTCTCAGCAAATAATATCCTCCAGTTTTTGTTATCTCTGCTCTACCTAGTTAGAGCAATGACATTGATAATTTGTTATTAATGCTTTTGCCATTTATTTACATCTGAGTTTTATAGGTAGAACTATCAAAATCAAATTTCTCAAAATTATAAAACCATACATTTACTCATGAAAATTGCTTACAATTTAGAGCATGTTAAAAGCAACATGTCTCTGAAGGTTGACATTATGAAACTGTAAAACATTTGGAGTGACTATAGGTAGACCTGGGATTGAAGTCCTGCTTTAGCAGTTTCCAGTTTACAGACTTCAGAGTTCTTTAACCATTTGAATGCCTGGTGTTGAGATAACTTTTTAGGCACAATATGGAATTGTTCCTGCCTGGGGTGTCACATTAGCAAATGAAAATTAGGTAACTTTAGTGTCCCTATAAATGATCCATTTGATTAGAAACACAGTATATTCAGTCAGGCAATCCCCAAACACCAAACTAGCTCTCGGCTTTCTCACCCCAAGCAAAGTTTACTATGTAGTCCTAGCCAATCAGATATTTTCTATTTGTCTTTACCTTGTTCCTTATTCTTTATCCTCTAAAAGCTTTTTGCCTTCCATCCCAGTTTCCAGTTCTCCACAAGGAGACTGTCTAGTTCATGAAGTGTTAAATAAAGTTTGCATCACCTAAATTGTCTTCTTTAATCACTTTTTAACAGTTTTTGGAACCCAGAATGGGATTGGAAGTTGACTGCTAATGGCTTGTGGAGCAAGATATATAGGCAAGGTCCCTGCTGAAGCCTTGGAGTTCACTGTTCCTCTTGTTACTGATGGCTGTGGGTAAGTCACTCTTTGATATGAGCTTTGCTCTTTTGTGTGCAGCTCTCCAATTCAAACAAACTTTATTTAATATATATATGGTTCCCAGAAAGTTTCTGGGTCCACAGAAACACTCCAGGGTTTATTAAAATTCTGTGAGAGGTTCTGGGATCTTGAAAGGTTCCAGGAGTCCACAATGGGTGGTCACCATTAGGGGGCTTATAAAGCTTCAAGGTAAGTCCACAGCATAAACCACTTGGGGACTTGGGAAAATAAGGCAAATAGCTCTAAATACAGAACATAGAAATCTTTTGATTTCTGTCTTAGATGAAGATCTCCTAGATAGGAAGAAGCAAATCAAAGGTAATGTAGTGGATTGGTAGATTGGTGCCTTGCTGTCACTCAGGTTACTACCCATTCTTGGAGGAATTAAAATGTCTGTCTTATAAATTGAGTCTTTACAAGAACAGGAAAAGCCCACCTATTCCTTTTACCAATCTCAAAGCCTCCCCTATGTATCTCAAAAGGCTTGTAGGTATTGTAATAATTTGGCTGTAGGAAACAAAAGTCCTTGGAAAGGAACTTGTATTCTTTCTCTGTGTTTTTAAGATGTAAACGCACCAACTTTTCTCTAAGAACTGAGGGCTATCACTTTGAAATGCAAACATCTTGGAGGTTAATTATTATGAGAAGGCAATAAAAGGGGGGCAGGCTATTTGGAAACTAGGAAGAATGAAAATTTTGAAAGTCTTCTACACAAATATTAATTAAAAGTTTAAGCCATCTGAGTAGGTAACCTCAACTTATTTCGTATGCCATAAATATGATTCATATAAAACTCTTCTTTTTTTAAATAGTGAATTTTGCATTATTGTACCTGTCTCATGTTTAAATTTTTAAGTCAAAGCTTTAAGATCTCTGTGTCTGTATGTTTATATATGTCTGTGTATATATTTTATAGATGTGACTTTTCTACCTTCAGATGATATTGCCAAAATTAACTTTTAAAGAGCACTTTTAATAGACTTAAAGAAACTTAAGCATTTATATCAATCAAGTGTCATATCAGAAATACTAAAACACGAATCCAGATGTTTTTCAAGTTCATGTGATCTAGGATAATCTTCAGTAAATAAAAGCTAATTTAAGTTATTTTGTTTGTTTAATTAAAACAAGCATGTTTTTAGAGCTGTCAACATTAAATATAATGCAGATATACAACTTTTATTCCACCTTTGTTTACTTAAAGTCAAATAAGCTCATGTTCTCTCTGTTACAGAATTTGTCAGCAAAAAGGTAACTTAAGATGATGGTTAGCTGCTTAGTGTCTCATGAAATTTTCATGAATAATCTGAACATAATTGTTGAAACAAGTAAATTAACTAGATGTAAATTAAGTTTATAAATAAACTGTTCAGCAAGAGTTACACTTTACGGTGTGTTTATTTAAAAGTAATTTCCAAAATCTTTTTGGTGACTTGAAACCTTAAAGTAATAAAGATAAGTTAAATGATGGATATTCATTGACTATCTAAACCATTTCCAAATAGAATGCTGAAGTAATATCTACGAATATAATTACTTTTGGCCTCCTTTTACAGAAGAAGTAAAAATATAGGGGTTTATTAATAAACATGTTCAGTGCCTTTGGAAAATTCATTATGTGGAAAAATGTACTTCTGAAAATCATGAAATGTGTTTATAAATTTTCCAGTCCACAGAACACTAGTATAAGAGACAGTTTACAACTTTCTTTCTTCTTAGTTTTCACCAAGAATTAAGGATTCTAAAGGTTAAAAATTCTAACTAATATGTATAATGGAAACCACTAGGAATAATAATGGAAACATCTCTGTTCAAGGAAAGTAGGATGTATTTTTGTTAAGAGAAAGTATGAGATTTGTTTTTGTTAAGGGAAAAAAAGAAAATGGTTTTGCCCTATAATAAAACACATAATCCAGAATGAGAAAGAATGGGGTATCATAGGACATAGTCTGAATGAATATTAAAAGTTATAGAAGTTTTGTGGAAAAGGAATTTGGGGAAAGAAATTTTATGTATAGTCAAGATGGCTAAGATTGGAATGCAATTATTTAAGTTTAAATATGAGTTATCAAAAGTACATGTGTGCAAAATTAGAAATTTGAAAAATTAGAAATTGGTTTTCTCTTTGTTTAAATGACAAAGCTTTATCAGGTCATTGGTCTTCTCTTGATAAGAAATTGTAAACAACATGTTTTCTTTACCTTTTATGTAATCTACCTAGGAATCAAAAAATTTGTGTCTCACCAAAATAATTTATTATACTTCCTGTTGTCTTTATCAGGCCTTTGATTTCTTAGGAAACCCAGTTTTCTCAATATTAAAAGAGCTAAGGTTTTTACAACTCTATATCTTTCTGTATTTGCCTTCAAAGTCTTCAACTGTCATTTTGGCTAAATGGATAGTTTTTGACAAACTTCCCCAAAATATAATTCTAAATGCAGTCTTTTTTACCTAAAACTAACTTTGAGATTTCCCAAAAGGTCCCTAGAAAATCTCAAAGGATTTGTCTCTCACCTGGTAAAATGTTAAACTAATTAAATTTATTTGATATGTTGAATTACTTGGGAAGCATTATCAAACAAAGTCATATTATACCTTCTTAGGTTATCTTTGTATGGAGGCATGTTATTTATATAAGTGTTCTAGGAGTTGTAGGAAATTCATAGAAATCTGGTATGTCCTGGTGTAGTGTTATCAGTCATAATTCCAGTTATTATTTTAAAATGTTGTATATCTCAGAAATAACCAAATTTCCTTATTAATCCCATTATAACAAACTGTCATCAAATCTTTGACCATGGACATTTTTATAAGTGTTTTGTCATGCACAGACAGTTACTGTTTTATTTTGGTGCTTCTGCAAAAGTGAGCTTCATGAAAAGGACCCTACAAGTACTCTTGACCACTGACACTGCTGCCAAATTACAAGGTCTCAAACTATGGGCATATTCACAAATGAATAAGGCTCCACTTGCCATCTGGTACTATGGGATTGCTGGAGACTTAAAATCAGTTTGACTAGGAAGAGAAGTACTTGATATCAAGATAGATTGCTTCCTCCCAAGATGTCAGATAAAGAGAATGAAGACCATTTCTTTTCTTTCCTACTTCCCTCTGACCATGCTTTTACTAATTTTTATACAATGAAGGTCTTTATGATTCTTTTGTCCATATTCTTCCTTGTTCTGGCCTGAAAAGATAATGCCATGGTTCACATATCTCAGACCATTGCAAAGGCAGATAATCCAACCTCCAACTGACTATTGGATTTGCTACAATGCTGGTGATCCTTTAATTCTTTCTGCCTATCACAGACTTCTCCCTGATTCTTAGTGCCTCTATTTCTTTGGAATAAGATTACTGGATAAACACTTCTGGGGAAGTGGAGACATAGTTACATGAAATACATAAACAAGCTGGTTGGCTTAACAAAGTAGTCCCCTCATTGGGATCATTTCTTATTTGATTCTAACTATTTGGGGTCATGGGGAGCCTGGTTCAGGAGTGCTTCCCAAACAATGGGCATTGTTTTGTTGTTAATAATTATTATTGTCTCCCTCTTATGCTGCATTTGCTCGAAATTTTTAAATGCATGTGGGCAAATATTGACGGGCTGATAATTGGTTTCTCTCTGACTGTAATGACAAAAGAGAATAGAAGAATGTAAACCACCTGCAAGAATAGGAGCCTGACATCAACTCCTATGGACACTTACACTGAGACCCGAAGAGGCATTGAATAAGAGTTACACTAATACCAATATTTTTAATTATACCTCTTAAATGGACAAAAGGATGACCAAAAGTGAAGAGCTGTTGAAATAACTTTATCCAAGATGGATCTGGTCTTATCTGGGGTACCACATCAGCAAACTGCAACTTTCAAAGCTTTTGTTTCCCTGTGAATACTCCACTTTATTGGAAACACTGTATATTCAGTCAGACAATCCCCAGGTGCCAAGCTAACTGTAGGTTTTCTCACCCCAAAACACTACGTGACCCCAGCCAATCAGTTATTTTCTGTTTGTATCTTCCTTGCTCATTATTCTTTATCCTTTACAAGTTTCTTGCCTTCCATCCCATTTTGAAGTTCTCCAAAGGAGACTGTCCACTTCATGAAGTATTAGTAAAGTTCGTTTGTACCACCTGAGTTGTCTTCTTTAATCATTTCTTTTAACACTGGTGACTTCTTTGTATATGAGTCTCAGAGATCAAATGAAATACTATATATAAGGGCTTAATACACTTCCTGGGACATACGAATAATTCAGTGAAAGGCAGCTACAATTTTATTGGGAAAAATAGGATAAGTGTCCAGTACTATGTGAGCACTCGGTGAATAAATCAATGAACACCATTGTGATTTAATAAATATAATTGGATTGCTGACATGTTTTTAACAAAAGAAACTTTTATGACTAAATGTTGATAGTATTGTTAGAAAATTTTGCCTAGTGATATGATCTTAAACTTACTAGAGATGATACTCTCTCAGATCACTATAAAAAGCCAAATTACTCTCGAATTGCTATTTGAAAGGTAACAAATACTTCTAGATAAGTCATTATATTTATTGCACATCATAGGTTGCAACAAAGCATAAACTAATTGTAAAACAAATGTTTTTTTGGTACCTTGAGAATAAATTTTACTTTCATGTCAATACAACAAAGATACTACCTTTTAAGGATCTAAAACTCTGATACTTAAATCAAGTTAATTCAAAGTGTCTACATATATTTATGAACTTTACATAAAGAATGCCAGGATTTATCAAAAGTACTGTATCAGCTTTCCACAGAATTAGCTATTCTTTCAATTATCATTAAAATTTGGTCTCTTTGGTTCATTAAAATATATCTTTTGCTTACATCCAACTTACCCATGTTCTCTAGTATCATCCACAGCACCCACCCAATTACCCACACTTAAAAGATCTAAATGAAATTAATATCTATTAAAGGTAATCCTCCACTAATTACCCTCACTGTTCTGTTCCATTCCTAATAACACTTTTTGATTAGTCTCATAAGGACAGCGTGTTCCAAATATTATGTATCTCTAATGTGATGTTATTAACTTTGCTCAGCATCTCCCTATTTATGGTGCAAAATATCAGTATGTAGGAAGAAAGTAAAATAAGAATTATGAAACCTTTTCTTAAAATATTTTATGTTATCTTTGCATTCTGTTTGGTCACACATGAACTAAAGTGTTTTTCTCATTTTTTTAATGTAATTTTTTGTTTCTTTGAGTTTAGTGGTTATGTGTTGGTTATTCTTTTTAGGATAAAAATAAGATTCAATTTAGACTATCTAATAATGGGGCTATTATTAACAGCATGTATAATAAAAGAAACTAGAGAATCATAAGACCTAGAGATCCCCAGAGACCCAGACCTCACCAAAGTGGAAACATAGTTGATGGCTTTGAAGAGATTTCAGGGTCTAAAGCACTTTGGATGGCTGCACTTTGAGGACCCCCTAATCACATTAAGAGTTCCTGAGTCATCACTTTAGCACACTGTGTTAATGTGATTTAACAGATCTCTCTGTATCTGTTTTTCTTTGAGTCTCCTTCTACTCTGTCCCTACCAATAACTGAGTGATACTCTAGTCAGATCTCTAGTACAAATTCCAGGGGAGAATGTAATGATCCTAACTGTTTTCTTTTTTCCTGTTTAGACAGAGCTTTCATTTAAAGCTGGTCATCACTGATAAACTTATATTTTGGCTTGACTGAGTCAGGTGCTAACCTAGCCCCAAAGATGATGCCCGTCTTACCTGGTAGTGAGTAGGTACTTTTTCCCTAGGTTTGCTTTCTCAGCAGGCAGTTGAGAATGTATTACTTTCCCTCAGCAAAGGACTGTGGGAGTTGGAGGCATTATAATCAGACTCTTTGAATCTGCTTTACTGACTTTGAGCCAGAAAAGAAGTTTGGGAATTACCATGTATTTCAATGTCTATTCATTGTTTACCTGGCTACTGGCTATTTTTAGAGTATGATATTCTGTATACCAATACCTGTCAATGCTATAAAGTAGAACAGAAATAGGAATCAAATATATACAAGGTTACTGGGTAGTTTCAGTATCTAGGGATGGTGTAGTAATTGGGGTTCTCCAGAGAAACAAAACCAGTAGGGGTGATGCATGTATATATGAATGATACTGGATCATACAGTTATGGAGCTGAGAGATCCCATATTCTGCCACCTGAGGTATAAGCTGGAGATGCAGGAAAGTGAGTTGTAGTTGGAAGATTCTAGTCCAAGTCTGAAGGCCTGAGAACTAGAGAGCTGAGGACAGAAGATTGGTGCCCCAGTTCAAGTCGTCAGGCTGAGAGTAATTCTCCTCTTCCTCCACCTTTTTGTTCTACTCAGGCCCCCAACTAACTGGATGATGCTCACTGTCATTGGGAGGGGAGTGCACTTTACTCTGTCTACTGATTCAGTGCTCTCACAGACACACCCAGAAATAATATTTAACTGAATTTCTTGGTATCCCATGATCTAGTCAAATTAACATAGAAAATTAACTATTAACAAACAGCCTAGACATGGAAGATAACAGATGAGAACAGCCAACTAATCAGCAAACACACCAATCTTCTCAAGTGATGGTTAGAAGCAGTATTTAGGTGTCATTCCAGAAAGCATCAAGGAATCATAGACTTACATGCTGGAAAAAGGCAAGGATGTCATGAATTTCTGAGGACAATTAGAAAGATTTATTTGCAAGATGTGTTTCAGAGTCCAAGCTTATACTGCTTGCCACACAACAGGCCAGTGCATTGAGAGACATGCTATTGGGGCAAGGAGCAGTGACTTTATTTGGAAAGCAGCAGATTGAGCTGATGGTGGACTAGTGTCCCAAAGAACCATCTTGCCTGCGTTAGAATTCAGACTTCTTTTACACTAAAAGAGAAGGGAGTGAAGTCAAACATTTCCTGTTTCAGTCATTCTCTGGAGAGGATGTGTTAATTTGTCCTTCCTTCAGTCATTCACAGATGGGCCTGTCTGGATTTTTCCTGTGAGCTAAACAAAGGTATTTTAGCTTAATGCTCATTATTTGGGAGGCAAGTTTCCCAGAGATGGGCCATTATGTATAATTTAAGCTTAAAGGCAACATCCCTTTAGGGATTAACTTGTAACAAAAGAAATAGAATACAAAAGTTAAAATAAAAGAAATGGATCCAATATGGAGTCAAATTTGTTCTTCCCTGTCACAGAAACATCACCAGCAGGTAGAAATATCTGAGCAAAAGAAATTAATTTTATTACTAGATCAAGCTTTTAATTCAGAACAAATGATGCTTTGTTGCTCTCTAGGAAGAGCAAGAGGAAATGAAAACTGTACAATAGCTAAGGCAGTAATTAAGCTATCACAGGGTTTTGACATTATACATCAAAATAGAAAAAAGAATCCATTAGTACTTTGAATAGCTCTTCTGTTTATTGTCTCTCTGTTGATTAATAACAGGCTGATGTAAAGACAGAAGTTACCTTTTATAGTGGTATACAGTCAGGTAAATTTTCTGGGTTAAGAGTATCTGAGCAATTCAAACTAATCGCTAACCATAATGAGCCACAAGTAACTTTGGTGAGCCGCCTAAGATACCAATGTCCGCAGTGGAAACAAAGCAAGACAATGCAACACAAAACAAAGCAAAAATACTTGGAAAGATAATGCAGATGGATTAGCCTAACCAGGGAACTGACAAACTATGGCCTGTAGGTTGATCCCAGGTCTCCCCTGTTTATGTAAATAAATTAAGAGCAGTGTTCTATTTGGTGATGGTGTTTAGTAGTACTAATCCTAAGTAAAAAGTATTATGTTTACCATAGGAGAGCAAAAGATATGTCTGTGGAGAAAGAGGGAGGAAGAGAGGGAGGTAATAGAATGGAAAGAGAGGAAAGGGGAACAAAGGAGAGGGAACTGAGCGTACTTAGGAGAGTGGAGATGGGTGGGGGCATTAGAATCTGAATCTGCAGTCCTTAGTCTCATTTCTCTTGATGGCCAGCTTTGGTTTTATCCTTTTGGTTCTACAAGACATTGCCATTACCCTTCACAATAAATTCTTCTTTTCATAGACAGTTGAAGTCAGTTTGCTTCTGTGCAACTGAAAAATTCTTAAATAATTCATGAAGGACAACGTATCTGATGACTCAAAGTGATACCCACCCAATGATAGATTTCTAACCCAGTATGGAGGTATATAGTCCACATTCTCATTGCCAGAGATAGTAGTAGGAGAATTCTCAATAAAGTCCAAGAGAGCACTCAATAGTGCTGTTGAAAGGAGGCTCCTTTAAAAATGGAGTTTATTGGAGTAAAATTAGCAGCAGACTGGTAATTCTATTTACTGTAAGAAATACTACATGTTTGACTGGTAGACATATAATTACTAGGCAAGTTTATGCTATTTTTCTGCTATAGGAATTTTTTTTTTGATATTGACTGAAGGAGGTTTTCAGTAAAAGCGTCAGTAATGTACAATGGGTTATATTGGTATCAAATTTTAATTTCTATCAGAAATAACAAATGTCTGAATTTTGTAAATTAAAAGTGAAAGTTTGCTTACTACCATATTAAATATGCAGGACAATTTTATTACATATATTTTTGCAATTTTTTTAATTTGTTAAAGTACTTGGCAATCAAAACATTTCAATCAAATAGGCTTCCTTTTATCCTAAAGTGTTACCACTACACACCAAAAAGTAATAAAGCTGGTTAAATTAAAGTAAAACTGGCTCCTCGAGGTTATTCCATTCTATATAAAACACACTAATAGGTATTTAACTGGGCTGATACTGTAGCTTCTGTGGAAAATAATTAAAACATAAGGAAAGAAAAATACTAGCTTTGTTGTGACTCTAAATTCAACTAAAATAAGCAAAATGAGTGCTTAATACATGCCAAGCACTATGCCTATGCAAGTCACTGTTAAATGGAGAATTAAATAGAGAATTAAAACGTAATTTTTTATCTTCTAGTAGCAGATAGCAGTTCAGGAGAAAAATCAGACCAATAATCTAAATATCATATGTAATTTCAAGTGAATCAATTATAAGAACAAATTGTTAAAGAATTCAACTGAAACCTGAATATACTGGATATTGTGCCTATTTCTCTCATATCCTTTGCTTTTCTAATAATATTCAACATAATGATAGGTATATATACACACACACACGTGTGTGTGTGTGTGTGTGTATACATATATATGTATATATATATAAACTTTATATGATATGGGCATTCCAAATACTTCAGTGAAACAACTATTTTCAAAACATTAGAAAAAAGAACTTGCTAAATGCTGAAAATGTACACAGTATATTATATTCCAAAAAAAGTTTAAGAGAGTGGCTGCATATATGAATATCTTGAACAAACAAACAAGCAAACTGTCTGGAAAGACTAAGTATGTTGATGAACTCATATTACTTAAACTTGAAAAAAAGTGAATTAAAGACCACAATTAACCTGAATTATTTAATTTGTCAAGCTACAAAATTGCAGTTACCAAAAATGTAGGTAGGTTTTCTTGACCTACTCTTAAATTTTTTTTCCTTGTCCTGTTCAATACATAGTGTGGCAGGCAAAATAATGGCTCCCCAGAGATGTCCATGCCCTGATCCCTGGAATGTATGTATATATTACCTTACATGGAAAAAAAGGGACTTTGTTGATAAACATTAAGGACCTTGAAATATGGACATCATTCCAGAATATCTAGGTGTGCCTAATTTAATCAACTGAGTGGTAAAAGTGGAAAAGGGATTCAGAAGAGTGGGTCAGAGACATAAGCCATGAGAAGTACTCAACTTTCCTTACTTGCTTTGAAAATGGAGAGAGGGAGCCATGGGCCAAGAAATGCAGACAGCCTCTCGAAACTGAAATTGGACATCAGCTGTAACCATCAAGAAAATACAGCCTCAGCTCTAAACCACAAGGAAATGAATTTTCTCCTAGAGCCTCCAATAATGAACACAGTCTTACTGAACCCTTTATTTTATCATAGAGAAAACTGTGTCAGACTTCTGACTTAGAGAACTATAAGGTAATAAATTTGTTATATTAAGCCACTGAAGTGGAAATTTTTTACAGCAGCCATAGGAGACTAATGCATCTAGTCACTGATCCATGAAAAAAAAAATGTTTTTCCCTCTAAAGCCAAATACACCTGATCAGATTCTAAATCAAATTCTAACAAGCAGACTAAATCCTAAGTTAAATGTTTTAAAATATTTTTGTTAACGCTAAAGTAATGTAGAGTGAAGGGAAGTTCTCATATATAAGCTATCTATCTGTATCTCTATCCCTAGCAAAAGGGAACAACATATAGATGATAAATAAATATTCTTGACTACTTACAGAAGAACTGACTGATGAGCTTAAATAAGTTCTTGAGATTCATTCTAAGGCATTCAGGAAATATGACTGACCACCTATCTGTTTCTATGCTTCTTAGCTAAGTTTTGACAAGTCTTAGCCAAAGTCTTGAACACACTATTCCGGCCTCAACAAGGAATGGCTGGAGAATTCTACTTAGTTCTTTGATATTTTCTCTCTACAAAGATGATGAGCATTCATAAATTGCTTTTTCAATGTGAATTCTAGCTACTGAACTTAAGTGTTGTGATTTCTCCATGCACTGAGCTCTGAGCACAGGGCTGTCATATCTGGACCATGTTCAGGAGCTTCACCATTTTTTTTTTTTAACCATCAAAAGTGCCCAGAATTTTCCCCTAAGATCAGAAATAAAGCAAGATGTTACCTTTCGACGCTCCTATTCAACATTATACTAGAAGTTCTAGCTAATGGAATAAAACAAGAAAAGGTAATTAAAGATGTACAGATTGGGAAGTAAGACACAAAACTGCTTGTTCACATATGGTTGTAGAAAATGCCAAAGAAACAAAAACAACAAAAACTCCTGGAACTAAGTGATTAAAGTAAGGTTACAAGATATAAGGTTGATGTGTGTAAGTCAGTTGCATTTCTGTGTCTCAGGGATAAATAGTTGGAATTTGAAATGAAAGCTATGGCAAAATTGAAATATTTAGGCATAAATCTAATAAAACATGTACAAGATCTATATGAGGAAAACAACTCTGATGAACAAAATCAAGTAACTAAATAGATATTACATATTTATGAATAGACTCAATATTATTAATATGGCATTTCTTCCCAACTTGATTTATAGATTTAATGAAATTCTAATTAAACTCCTAGCAAGTTGTGGTGTGAGTATTGACAAACTGATTATAATGTATACATGGAGAATGAAAAGACTCGGAATGCTAACATAATCTTGAAGAAGAAAGTAGATCCAAAAAAGTATCGTCAACATATCTTTGACAAAGGAGCAAAATAATTCAATACAGAAAGGTAATCCTTCAACAAAAAGCTCTTGAACAACTGGACATCCACATGCAAAAAAAAAAAAAAAAAACCTAGACACAAATTATGTGCTTTATAAGCCTTTCACAAAAATTTATTGATAAATTTATGGATAAACAAACAATGGTACATTCATACAATGGAATCTTACTCAGCAGTAAGAAGAAATAGGCTTTTAAACCATGAAAAACATGGAGAAACTTTAAATGCATGTTACTGTGAAATCAGTTTGAAAAAGCTGCATACTGTATGATATCAGCTATATGATACTGTGAAAAGGGCAAAACTTTAGAGACAGTAAAAAAAAGCAGTGGTTCCTGGAATTTGGGGAAAGGGAAAGAGAGGAAGAGGTGGCACACGAGATTTTTAATGCAGTGAAACTGTTTTGTGTTATACTTCAATGGCAGATACATGACATATTTTTTAAAACACATAGGATTGTACAACAAAGAAGTATATTAGGTAAACTGTGGCATTTAGTTAATCATGTTCAGTGTTGGTTTATCAATTTTAATATATGTACCACAGTCATGCAAAAAGTTAATAATTATTGAAATTTTGTGGGTATACAAAGTATCATATTTGGGAACTTTGTTCTTTCTACTGAATTTTTCTTCAAACTTAAAGTCTCTGTAAACAATAAAGTCTATTAATAAGTGTGTGACATTCATTTTCTTAGAGTTAGGGGCTCTAAAATGGAGACAACCAGTTAAATGAATGGAAGTTCTTGCCTGTTGTTCAAGTGCAGCCTTGCTAAATAAATTGTACATTTTTTTTAAGAACAATGCCTAAAAGCAATATTGTGTGTTTTCTCCTTCTTCTCTTGTTTGACAAAGAAATAAGAGATATGTTTTAATGTCCACTGTACTTTTTTAGTGCATCTAAGCTTTCTGGTAGAATTAGCCACTACCTTTGACATTATTTTGCTTTTATACTTCTATTGCCAAATGATTCTTATAGTGATGTTTCCTACGGTAAACATTTAACTTTCTTTTTGGAAATTAAAAACTCTAAATTATCAAAATTATCTGACACATTTAAAATCAGTATTTCTCATGGTAGATGTTTTGGCCACCCTGAAAGGCACTGCCCAATGTTAGCTATGTTGAATGAGACAGTGTGTTTGATTCTACTCAGATCACACAGTCGGTAGAGAGATGCTTTCCATATCTCTCATACCTCTCTCCCCTAGTCTTTCCTTCTGTTGTTTTCTCTGTCATACAGTCTTCTTGCACTTCTTAATCTGCTTCTGTTGTGAAATACCGTGAACCCTAAAGTATCTGTCAGCTCTAAAAGTTTTTATGTACTACTATGTGCTAGGGTCTGGGAGGATAACTGGATTAGTAATTCCTAGCAGGGACTCTGAAAAAGCTAATGGATTTGTGAGAGATACAAAACATATGCACAAATTCTAACACAGCAGAATGTAGCAAGTGCTATAATTTGCAAAAGTAAATGTCATGGGAGTTCAGAAAAAGGAGAGCTCAGTTTCAAGAGAGGGATGTAAGACTTTGGGTAAAATTCTAGTTAGGCCTTAAAATGAGTATGGTGTCTGCTGCTGACAAAGGAAAAAGGTGCGCTGAGGTAAAGGCTGTTTGCATATGCAGAAGTGCAGGAAAGGAAAAGGAGATGGCATCATTTTAGGCACCAAACTGTGCTCCATTTTAATACTATGTTATGATGTATGAAGGAGACAATAGCAAAATTAAATTGAATGGAAGTTTTGGCTTAGAACACAGGTTAGCCAAATTTCTGTAAATGGCCAGAGAGTAAATATTTTAGGTTTTGAGGACCATGCGATCTCTTTAACAACAACTTAACACTGTTATTATGGCAAGAAAGCAGCCATAGATAAAACATAACCAAATGATATCAATGCATTCCAACAAAACTTTATTGAATTTGGCCCATGTGGCATAGTTTCTTGACTCCTGGCCTAGATCATAAAAAAGACTCACATGCCATTATAAAAAATGTTGAATGTATATATAAGAAAATATGCAGAAGGTCTGGGTAGGGGTGGTGGATGGCACTTTGATAGTGATACTTGGCTGAGAATAACACTTTTTTTCAACTAGACCTTGACTTTTGGACTTCTGTCTTAGTCCAGTTTTAGCAAGAATCTTGCTCATTCAGGTTAGCCAGAATTCCCCACCTTCCATATCTGGTCACCTTTGCTAATTAGTCAGGTTCCTCGTTCTACACTGTACCCCATGTGATATCTAATCACCCTGGCCTGCATGTAGCCAGAATTTGGTTAGGCTGGTTTATCCAGAATCATCTCTTACCTGGATGTTTCCTTATAGTAATTTTGCAGTCACTGACCTCCAACCTGCTCTTTGGCTATAAATTCCCATTTTTCCTTGTTGCATTCAGAGTTGAGCCTAATCTCTCTTCCTACACTTCAAAACGTCATTGTCCCTCCTTCCTTGAATAAAGTCTGACTTACTGTTCTTTAACAAGTGAATGAAATTTTTATTTTCTTTAACACATGTAAGTGATAAAAATTATAAAATTTTAAGGTTATATCTATAGGGTTGCAAAATAGTCGCTTAACAGATAAAATCAGTCAAAACCATGTCTCACTTATAACACTGTCTTTTAGTCTGAATCCAATTGATTTGCCTTTTTAGACGTACCATCTAAAATTATTTAATTGAATTTTCAAACTGAAGTGAAATATCAGAATAATCCTTCAGTATTTTGTAGTGCTTTTTAAAGGGGGGAACTTGTCATTTTATGGCAATGACTATATTTGCTCTCTGTTGTGTATGCCATTGTTATTCAAAAAGCCAAGTTTATTCTATTATGCAAAATTATTGTTCTTGCCTGTAAAACCGTATATTAGTTGTTATAGTCATGCACATTATTCCCTAAAATATATTTTAAACAAAATGTTTCACTTACTGATTTAGTGTATACAGACCTGAAATTGGACTCCAGTTTTAAGAACACATTTTGGATATGTGTGTTATGGATAGATATTCTTTCTAATGACATTTCAAATATCTATAGTCAATCCTGAAAGTTTTAGATGTTTATGGAAGTAGGAATGGTCGTAGTATAAATCTACATGCCAGTGATTAAAATATGTAAGAATACCTTTACCGTAATCTTTTTGAAGCTATGATGTGCCAGTCAGCTTCTGTGTGACAGGTCATTTGAAAGAAACCTATGTAGGGAAGCCCTTTTAAGATTGACTGTGTAGGAGGTAAGAACGTGAGAGGCATTATGTTGTACCTTTTTAGGGTAGAACATGGAAATTGCTCCTTTCTAACATGTACTGTATACCAATATAGTACAAGATGTTACTTTTTCAGATATATAGGAAAACTAAGGCTGATCAGTGAATATATACATTATCTTTCCCTTATTATATATGATTTCAAAGATTTTTTTCTGCTGTATCTAATCATTGGATATTAGAGCAAAGAGCCTGTTACTTTAAAACATGAAAACTGAGTTTCAGTGTTAACTTCGCTGAAATGACTTAAGATGCATGTCAGATAACAAAGGTTTCAGTTATCTTGACTCCAAATCATGTGCTCTGTTTGAGAGAATTAATTTTCTTCATCATTCAGAGAGCATTTAGCAGACATATTTAACAGAACCAGCATCCTTCCTTTCTGTTTTTAATCTTGCTGATATGACGTTTAAAAAAATAATGTTAGATAGAGAGCTATTAACCCTCACACATGCATTATATAGTAATAATATCGAGGCTCTCTGTTTTGTTCAGCAGTAATCTGATTCTCTAACTGTGATAAACTGCTCTGCCTTTGGCCTTCTAGTTTAGCCATTTAGGAATTGGATTATTGTCTCATAAAACAGAGGGGCAATGATATCATTGCTTAATTATAATCATTATTAAAAGTTCTGAATCATGCCATTATCAGGAAAAGGGCAACTGATGGTACTTGAATGAATGACTCACAAAGAACATTTCAATTTCTTTTGTGTCAGGAAAAATAAAAACACATTTGGAGTGTAATACGCAAAGTGGAAGATGATCCCATGCACTAGTTAAGAGCTTGAGGTTTTGAAACAGACAGAAATGTTTGAATTCCTACTACAACATTTACTCATTGTGTGACTTTACATATTTTATCTTTAAAATATGAACAAAACATTGTCTACTAATATTATTCAGTTCCTGTAAAAATGAGATTATGTGTTTCATGTTTAACATAGTGCCTGACATCTAGTAAGCACCAAATAAATTTTAACAATTTAAAATAATATTCAGAATAATGATGATGTTGATCTTAGTTATTTCAAAATGTCTAAAAATATACTGCAAAATTCAAAATCATTGTCGTCCCAGGTCATGCTATATATTTTTTATATACAAATGCAACATTTGAAGTTTGGATTATATCATACAGTGCTTTGTAGTTCAAACTGACATACACAGATCCAGTGTACAAAGTTCTGAGCTAGTTTCTAGCAATTATGACAGATTTACTCATTCTGAAAATATTTAGCAAATGTTTATTTAGTTCCAGGTAAGGTGTTAAGAAAATAAAACACAGTTCTAAAATGTAGTAAGCAATAAAAGTGTGATTATTAGTGCCATGATAAGATAAGATGAACACAGTTAAGTCTCAAATACCAGTGGCATTTAATTAAGGCAAATCACAGGGATGGCTTACCATAAAAGGAATCAGTTGATGGAAGTGTTACAGTTAAAAGAGAGCTGTTGCTGGGACTTACATGCTGGAGAAATTCTGACTATAGGATTCAGAGACAATGGACTTTGAGCTTGATCTTTATAGTTGAAAAAATTTTAATAGATAAAGAATAAAGAAAGAGCAGTTCAGTTTGATTAGTAATGAGCAAATATGAACAGTTACAAAATTTTGTAAGTTTGTAAAGTAGGTTTTATACTATGTAAATTTAGAGCAACCAGAAATTAAGTGTTGAATTAAATTAGGAGATAATATAAAATTACAAATAGATGAAAATTATAGTAAAACAGGATATGAATTAAGTAGTACAGAAGTGGGATGTAGGAAATCAAAGATTAAAGATTGGTACATGTTGAAGAGAATTTTACAGGAATGAGAAATTGATTGTATCAGAAACATATGAAAGAGAGGCTTGTCAACATGTCACTGTGTTCCAGATCCATGTAGCAGTAGGGAGAATAATGTAACATTGTTAATTGAAATATAGAAGAAAGATGGTATGTATTGTATAGGAGAAAATGACACATTTTAATTCAGAAACTGAACATCAGACACCAGCAGGATATATAAGAAGACATGAGCAACAGATATAGAATAAAGACATAGCCATTATGCTCTCCACTTTATGGGAACACTAAATGAGATTGAATATTTTGAGTGTTGAGATAAGGCGGAAAAAGACATGAACTGGAAAATATCTTATTGATTATAGAGAGGGTAAGAGGGACACAGAAGTCAGAGAAATAATTGAAAACCCAGGATAGTATAAAGTCTCAAAGACCTATGATTAAAAAAATCCAAGAGGAGAGGACAGTTAAGAAGTACCAAATGTCACAGTAAGTTCTAGCAAGGTGAGAAATGAGAAAATATTGGTAATTAGGGAGTCACTAGTGACATTCAGAGAAGTAATTAAAGCCAAATAATACAAAAATACATACAAAAGACTAATGAGAGAATGAGTGGTAAGACAGAAGAGTCAGTAATGATAAACTCTTACTTTCAGTAATATGGTAGTTCAACATAGAAAATATTTGTTTGGTTTTGTTTTAAAGTGTAGAGGAAATCTCCAGCCTGAAGAAAACTGCAGTTATAAGACAAAGCAATAGAAATTGGTGGAACCAATTCATAGAAGAGGCAAGAAAAGATTCAGTCATGAAAATAATTCTACAACCATTCATTGAGTGCCTAGTATGTTATAGAGACTGTTACATGCTGAATATACAAATCTATGCTGAGTATGCAATCTTCTTGAAGGAAAAAAAAGAGAAATAACTATAATATAATATGATGTATCTCATAGATGTGTATACACAGAGATATGTACATAAATGTACATATGTACATTGTATATTTATATATGTATATAATTTTACAACATATTATGAATGACAAAAAGAAATTGTCTCTACATCCGCCTAAAGAAGAGGAGAGACTTGGCAAGGAAAACTTCCAAATGAGGCTGCAGTTGAGCTAAGTCAGAAAGGATAAGTAGATATTCATGATTTGGAGTTAAGAATGGAAGTAATCTAAGTAGAAGAAAGAGCTTCTGCAGTAGCTTCAAGTAGTAATAGAGAAAGCAATTTGAGAAAATCTAAGTTTTCCAATATTAAGATAGAGTTTCGTAAATTAAGCAGAAACTAGCAAGTATTTTTACAGCTTTTTGAGGTATAATTGGCAAGTAAAATGGTAATATATTTGAAGTGTTCAGTATGATTATTTAATGTATGTATACATTGTGAAAGGATTCATACAATCAAGTTAATTAATATATCCATCATCTCATATGGTTACTTATTATCTTCTTTTTGATAAACACCCTTAAGATCTGCTCTCTTAATGAATTTCATGTATCCAATGCAGTATAATCAATTATAGTCACAATGCTGTACATTAGATAATCAGAACTTATTCATCTTATAAATGAAAGTTTGTACCCTTTTACCATCTTCTTCCCATTCCCTCCACTCGCCAGCCCCTGGCAACTATTATTCTTTATGTTTCTATATGTTCAACTATATATATATTTCAAGATTCCACATATAAGTGATACCATGCAGTATTTATCGCTTTCTATCTAATGCCCTCTGTGTTTATCAATCTTATCACAAATGACTGGATTCCCTTTTTTAAGATAGAGTAGTATTCCAGAGTGTATATGTGTGATTGGGTTTTTTTTTTTTTTTTTTTTGTATGTGTGTGTGTGTGTCACATTGTTTGTATCCATTCGTCTGTTAACAAGCACTTAGATTGTTTCCATGTCTTGGCTGTTATAAATAATGCTGCAAGCAATATGAGAATACAGATGTCTCTCAGTTGTAGTGATTTTGTTACCTTTTGATATATATCCAGAAGTGGGATTGCTGGATAATATTTTTAATTTCGTGAGGAACCACCACATGTTTTCCAAAGTGATTGTACCAGTTCACATTCCTATCAATAGTGCACAAGGATTCCTTTTTTCCACATCCTTGCCAGTATTTGTTAATTTCTGTCTTCTTGTTAATAGACATCCTAACATGTGTAAGGTGATATCTTATTGGGTTTAGATTTCCATTTCTCTGATGATTAGTCATGTTAAGCACCTTTTTATATATTGGCTGTTTTCATGTCTTCTTTGGAAACATGTATTTGGGTGCTTTACCCACTTTTATTGGGTTCTCTGTTGTTTGTCTTCTATGAGTTGTGTGACTTTCTTATGTATTTTGTATATTAATCCTTTATCAGTTATGTAGATTGCAAATATCTCCCATTCCACAGGTTGCCTTTTTATTTTGTTGATGGTTTCCTTTGCTAAGCAGAAATTACTTAGTTTGATGTAGTTCTGCTCATTTATTTTTGGTTTTGTTGCCTATGCTTTATGTATCAAACCAAAAAATCATTGCCAAGACCAATGTCAAGGAGCTTATATCCTCTGTTTTCTTCTGGGAGTTTTAAAGTTTCAAGTTTTACATTCAAATATTCAATCTAGTTTGAGTTGATTTTTGTGCATGGTTTAAGATAAAAATCTAATTTCACTGTTTGCATGGGGATATCCAGTTTTTACAACAACTTTTTTTTGAAGAAACTGTCTTTTCCATGGTGTATCTTGGTGCTTTTGTTGAAAATTAATTGACCATACATGTGTAGGTTTATTTCTGGAATCTGTAATACATTCCATCAATCTATGCATCTGTTTTTAATGTTAGTACCATACTGTTTTGATTACTATAACTTTTTAGTATAATTTGAATTCATGACGTAGGATGCCTCCACTTTTGCTTTTCTTGGTAAAGATTGCTTTGGTTATTTGAGGTCTTTGTGCTTCCAGAGGAATTTTAGTATTTTTTTTTCTATTTCTGTGAAGAATTCCATTGAAAGATTGATAGGGATTTCATTGAATCTATAAATTGCTTTGAGTGGTATGGACATTTTAACAGTATTAACTCTTTCAGCCCATGAACATAGCATGTCTGTAAATTGATTTGTGTATTTTTCAATTTCTTCCATCTTTCATAGTTTTCCATGTACAGATCTTTCACCTTCTTGGTTAAATTTATTCTTTTTGATGTTGTTGCCAATGTGATTTTTTTAAATCTCTTTTTAGTAATTGATTGTTAGTGCATAGAAACATAACTGATTTTGTGTATTGGTTTTGAATTCTGCAGTTTTACTGAATTCAAGTCTTAGTTCTAACATTTGTGTGTGTGTGTAAAGTTTGAAGACTTTAAGGTTTTCTCTATTTAAGGATTTAACACCTGCAAATAGAGTCAGTATTACTTCTTCCTATTTGGATGCCTTTGTTTCTTTTTCTTGCCTGATTGCTTTGGCTGGGACTTCTAGTACTATATTGAATAGAAGTACAGAGAATGGGCACCCTTGTCTTGTTCCTGACCTTGTAGGGAAAGCTTTCAGGTTTTCATCTTTGAGTATAATGTTAGCTGTGGGCTTATCATATATGGCCTTTATGATATACATTCTATCTATACCTAATTTATTGAGCTTTTATCATGAAAGGATTTAAATATTGTCATATTTTTTCCTGTGTCTATTGAGATGATCTATATGATTAGTGTCTTTTATTCTATTAGTGTGGTATCACATTTTATTGATCTGCATAAGTTGAATCATCTTTGCATCTCAGTGATGAGATCTACTTGACCATGGTGTGTGATTTTTTGTGTGTACTGTTGAATTTGGTATGCTAATATTTTGTTAAGGATTTTTGCATCTAGGTTCATCAAGAGTTTTGGCCTATAATTTTCTTTTCTCATATTGTCTTTGTCTAGCTTTGATATCAAGGTAATACTGGCCGAGTAAAGTGAGTTTGGAAGTATTTCCTCCTCTTCAACTTTTTGGAAGAATTTGAGAACAGTTGACATTAATTCTTCTTAAATATTTAATAGAATTCACCAGTGAAGCCATCTGGTAGTGGTATTTTCTTTGTTGAGCAGGTTTTGCTTACTGATTCAGTCTCCTTACTCAGTCTGTTTAGATTTCTATTTCTATATGATTCCCTTTCATAGTCTATATTTTTCTAGGGATTATCCAGTAGTTTTAGGTTACCCAGTTTGTTGTATAGTTTTTCATAATAGTTTCTCATTATCATTCATATTTCTGTGTTATCAGTTGTAATCTTTTTCATTTCTGATTTTATTGATTTGAGTATTTTAATCTTAGTCTACGTGAAGGTTTGTCAATATTGTGTAACTTCAAAAAAACAGGTCTTATTTTTGTTGAATTGTTATTGTCTTATTAGTTTCTATTTTATTTATATTCTCCCTGATCTTGTTTTCTTCCTTCTACTAACTTAATTCTAACTTTATTTTTATCTTCCTAGTTCCTTGAGATATAAAGTTAGGTTGTTTATTTGCAATCCTTTTTTCTTTTTGTAGGTGTTTATTGCTATAAATTTCCCTGTTAGAACTGCTTTTACTGTGTTCCATAATTTTCATAATATTATATTTCCATTTTTATTTATTTCAAGATATTTTTAATTTCTCTTCTAATTGTTTTCTTCGACTCATTGGTTATTCAGGATTTTGTTTGACTTCCATATATCTGTGATTTTTTTCAGTTTTTCTTTTGTTACCGATTTGTAGTTTCATACCATTGAGGTCAGAAATGGTGCTTGATATGATTTCAGTCCTCTTAAATTTGTTAGGACTTATTTTGTATAAAACTAGAACAATCTGGGTATAAAAAGATGGCATGATAAAGTGAGCAGTGTTTCTCCATATCACCATCAAAACTACTGCTGTTTGTCTGCAAGAGGAAGTCTAACTGCATTTCCTTGCCATATCAGCATGTCAGGCTTTCTGACCTCATTATGCTTAAACAACCAAGTAAAAGAAAGATTATATTAAAGATTATAAATATCAAAGAAACAAAAAAATTCTGCTACTAGAGGGAAACAGAAATAGATATCTAGCAATGTTATAATTTGTTTTGAATTCTGTAAAATAATAGTTAATATATATGTAACATTTGATTTTGTGTATTACTTATATTTACTCAAACAATGCATCTAGGAGGCTTGGGCTTAGACCTAGTCTGAGATTACTTTATACAACACTTCATGATTACTCACTGTAGTCTTGGCATTTGTAAGCACCTTCCCCCCTACCCCCGTTTTCATTTCATAATCCTTCAAAATGCATTTCAAAATGGTTTATTTCTTCATTGTATTAAGACTCTATCTATCTATCTATCTATCTATCTATCTATCTATCTATCTATCTATCTAATCTATCTATCTATCTATCTATCATCTAATATTTATCAAATTTTGCTATTCTATTCTGTAGACACTAATCATAACTTATTTTCATTCTGGAATCCAGTCTCCTAGGTTTAACTGGGAATGGTGAATTAAGCATTTGTTTAGAAGCAATTTTATGACATTTGTAGCTTAAGACATTTTTAGGGCTCGAGGGGAAATATTTTGCTGGTGAATGATTCTGCATATTGAAAATACTTGTTCTGAACATCCACAGAAAACAAACTGAGTATGCTGTTAAATCTGGTTTATGCATTGATGTGTGTTGTGTGTGTATGTGTGTGTAACTGTGTCTCTGTCTAAATTAACATATACAAACACACATGCGTGTGCACGTACACACACACACACAGAGGAATCAAAGCAATACAACTTTGTTTTTCCTCTAATAAAAAAAAAATAATTCCAGATTTTGTAAGTATTTACTTCTTTATTTTCTCAAAGGCATAGAGAACTTAGAGTAAACTTAGGGTTTCCTTTAGAATAAAAACCAACAACAATATTTCTAGTAATGAAATAGTCCAGCTAATTAAAAATATCTGAGTTTTAGAACTCTTAGAGAATATATTCCACAAGCACACAGTAACTTGCATGAAGCTTATCCTAGCAAAACTCATATGAAGAGATTAAGTTTGCTATATAATCTAGTTGAGTCTCTTTGTTTTCAGGTAAATATTCAGAAGTTTAAAAAAAAATCTGTTTTAGCAAATTACTTCCAGAAATTCTGTGTAATTGTGGAGACCCATTTTTTGTTTCTGCAGAGCTTCATCTCTGTATTTTATTTTGAATGGCTGGGCAATGGAATTAATTTTATAATATTTATACTCAGACACCTTTTTCAGAGAACGCTAAACACTCTTCTGGGTTGGTCCCATTTGAGTTCAGTGAAGTCATTTGTATCTGTGAACTCATGAACATGCTCACTTGTCTAGCGAATCCTCCTGCAGTCCTCACGCAATGCATCTTTGACAGATTGCTAAAAAACAGGCTTATCTTCCAACACATGTAGAAGTAGATAAATCTTCCAACAAATTTAGTTTATTTCTAATGTGGTTCTAATGTTAATTTTTGAAATATTTAACTAAGGAGGGGTTTTTTTAGGGTGCTGGGGTTCCTAACAAAGGAACTAATTCTATTCTCAACTCTAGGAAATGCCTGTCTTTTCCTCTGATTTCTCTTATGCTATCTTTTTTTATAGTTTTCAATTGTTCCTTTTTTTCCTCCAGTACTAAATTGACACCATTTCAATGGCTCTAACTACTGACATGTGAATTTGCACAGGTCTTTGGAGTGGTAACATTTAAGAAATGTTGCACTTTTTAAAATGTCTGCCACCTGATACTCAGGGAGTAGTATTTCCCATTTGTGCCTACTGGCATTCTTTGTGTCATCCACCATCTACCTCTAACTCAGCCACACTCAAGGGTTAGATCGCTACTGACTTTTGGTAAGAAAAAGCAGTTTTTAGGTTAAACCCAACTTAAGAAATATTTTTTCACATTTAAAAGCAATACATATCAATTATACTATTTATGACTCTAAAAGCCCTCCAATTGTTGATAATATCTCAAGATGATTATTTATCCATTTTATGTAGATAATATTATATTAACATAGTTTTGTGATGGCATTTTTAAGTCTAATGTTTATGTGATTGGATGATTAGGCATAAAGATAAATTCTGTCCTTGATTGCTGCATAACTATTTGTATATTTTCTTTTACTTCTAGCTGGTATTTACTTATTCTTAAACATTATATCCATAATATAACCCTGTTTTAGATCCTGGTGATGCAGGGTATCATCAAGAAATACATAGTCTCAAATTTCATTGAGCATGCACACTAACTTAATGTAGCAGAGACAGTGCTATGTTTTCCTCAGTTCCATAATTTTGCTCCTGGCATACGAAAAGACTACATTTATCAACCACCCTTATAGTTGTGTTGGGGTCATATGATGAAGTTATGGCCAAGTTATGCTGCTCAAGATAATATATATGGCATCCAGGCCAATTAATGAAAACCTTGCTTGATAATTGACCTTCTATCGTCCTTTCCACATAGATCTCGAAAGCCACATGATGAAGATGGCAACATTATAAGATGGGAGCCGTCTGGATCCCTGAGTCTCCAATTGGAAGAAAGCTTTCAGACATACACTGTGATGTCAATAGGGGAAAAAATAACCCAAAACATTATCTGTGTTAACTCTTTTGAGATTGGGGTTTGCTTGCTTCAGCAGTTAACAAATACTGATTAGTGCAAATAGTATGGTTATAAGAGGAAGACAGTAAATCTCCTTTTGCAATGTAGTAAAATCCCAAGTTGAGGGGCTGCTGCCAGCAGTGGTACGATCTGTACAGAAAGGAAAAATGAAATACAGTCAGTGACCATGACCTCTTTAGGTAGCTCATCCTAAACAACATATATTTCATCTTCATATTTACTTGGTTTTTATTCCAGTGAGAAATATATTGCTGCATCTGACTATGAATGAATAGCCTCCTGGGGAGTATACTTGCCCTGTGGGTGTGTACTCTGAGAATATGAAAAAGTACAATAGAAAGCAACTGTGAATGGATGTCAGCAGGCCTTATATATTAAAACACAGTGTTCTGATTGTAGAGAAAGAAGAAATAAAGAAATATGAATACATTTTTATAAGAATATCTTTCCAAACATAGCATAAATTTTTACCCTATAAAATATAGTCATAAGACTTTTACTCTGAGAGGAAGAAAAGAAACTAATATTTATATATTTATACTTACTTTTATAATCTATATACTGTAACGTTATTTACATACATTATGGATGTAAGGCTCAAATAACCTTGTAATTTATTATTCCCACTGAAGAGGAAACAATAGGTCAGAGAGGATAAATAATTTACTCAAGATTACATAATTTGTAAGCAGGAGTTAAAACCAAATTGATCCAAATTTCAAACTCATAAATTTCTAATTATATCACTATTCCTTGTTAGCGTCCAGCAACCTTTGAAATTTACTACCTCGTGAGAATGTTTTACTATACATGTGGGTATAATCCCGCTGCCTGTATTTTGTTCATTGACCTTTTCCATTTTAGATAGTAAGATTGTAGGTATATGAGATAAATTCTATTTAGTTTTATAATTATGAAAAACAGTAGATGCTGGCCTTTGTCTTTAATTTTGTATTGGACTAGTCAGAACACTGACATGCAGATGAACAATGAATATTTGATCCTGACAATTGGTGCAAGAATTTCAGGTTTGTCATAATTTTTAGTCATGTATTGCCTGCATGATTATTTTGAAGTAAAGTGATTATTTTATTTGCCAAATATAAGTGTATCACAGATACCCTACACTGCTTTTTTTAAAAAAATACATGTATATAAATTTTTTTATTGACATATAGTTTACAATTTGTCAATTTCTGGTGCTTTTTGTTTTTGTTTTAATAAAATTTATCCTAGTATTTACAAACTTCCAGTGCTTAAAAGTATAAATAGTTCTTCTTTGTTTGAAAATACTTGATTCCCAGGAATATAAAAAGCCAATGTTCATTTTTCCCAGGATAGCAAAAGATGGTGAGAACATGGAAAGACAAAGCCCCAGATACTCATTTTACTTGGTTCTTAATTCTCTCCCATGACATGTTAGTCAGAGTAGGAGACAAGTAGAATGAGTAGACTTATTTGAATGTTGTTTTTTTTCACTGTAAATGTACTTTCCTGTAAAGATATAGAAACAAATACAGTGAATAGCTAAATGTGTGTTGGAAGAGAAAAACAAAACAAAACAAACAAAAAAAGAAGTAGAAACAACACACCTAGAGTATCCTTTAACTGAATAAGTCCCTAAAGAATTGTTGGCTGATCATGCATTTCCTTGTGTCCTTTGAACAGAGATGTATATAAAGCACAATTTCACAAAGCAAGCTGTCCTTTTTTCCCTAATGCAATCTTTTTCTAACTTATTTTTCTTTCTTATGTGAAACTCAATTATTTTACACTGCGAATTTAAATATTATAGTATTTTAGTATATCTATCTAGCCCAATATAAGAGCCACGCTCTTTACCTGTATTCCTCCTTGTCAGAAGTAGCTGTTTATAGAATGACATGGTTGAATGTGACAGCTCCTTTACTCTCAAGTATTTGACAGTATTTCTTATGAAAATGACAAGGAATGCAGCCTTGCTAGTGATGCTTATTAAAAAGGAAAACAAAGCTCTCTTGGTGTGAGAATTATCTTAAAAATTCCTCTGTGAGTAGACATAAAGCAGCACTGTCACAGGACAGCAATGTTAGATCACGTCACTCTGCTCTGAAACCTTGACTATCTTCCAGAGTAAAGTGCTAGCTTCTTAGCATGTCATTCGTATTGCTCCAAACTGAAGTCTCCTTCTACTCCTCCACACTCAGCCCTTACTCCCTCCATCCATTACCTGTTTCTGCAGCTGTAGTGGAAATATCTGCCAATTCATAAACTCAAAGCACAATTGAATATGACTGTGCCAAGGCTTAATCTAAAATGCATACTCCTAGACTCATCTCTTAGCTCAAATCTGGATTAGATCAAGTGAGGCTAATGTGGGAGAAATTTTTTCTTAGTAACAAGAGAGTGACTATGACCAGCTGCTCTTGCCTCATATTAACTAGAGGTATCTTCAAATTAACAGCACAGGAAGTTTACTTATTTATAAATTCAAGTCTCCATAATACAAAACTCATATTTCAGGACTATTAAACATTAAATTTCCCTTGGAACATTGTATTTTTTATTTCAAAAATGTAATTTCCAAATATGCATTCTTGGAAATAAAAAAATTCAGTGTATTCTTAATTTCATAAATTCCTATTATCTTGAATTAAAATTCCAAGAAATTTGTTATTCCCATCTCTGAATCATTTGCAGATATCTGATATGGAACTCTCATAAAATATCTGTTTTGTGTTTTCCACTAATTACTCCCAAGTTGATATCAGTAGTCCTGACTAAATGAGAGAAAAGAAGTATTCCCTAGTTATGATAGACCCTGTTTCTATCTAAATACAAAATATTTGAAAAGCCAGTTAAATCAATTATATTTCCAATTAGAAAAAAAACTTTTGGAGGGAAAATGTATTTTTTTTTCCAAAGGAAGTTTTAAATACTTAATGTTTGAGAAGTCCTTTGTGTAATTAATGACTCTTAAGAAACTCCAAAGAATTAATATTATTGTCTTTTGTGTGAGTATGATATATAGTGCTTGAGTGTTGGTGTAGTAAATCATGATTTCCATAGATTTATGAATTGTTCCTGGCTTTTTTCCTGAAAGAGAAAATATTAATTTCTATTTTTAAAAGGACCTTTATTTCTGAATTTATATATCAAATTTATTTTCTGAATTGTACATTTTATAATGTTTAGAAACATTTTTGATATTGCTTTAGAAACAAAATATATGAGAGAAAGCTTTTAGTTTCCTGGGTGAAAGTTAGAACATTATTTAAAGTGAAGTTGTTTTCATATGCTCCCAAATTACGAAGGGGTTGGTTCACTCTTAGCAATGTTTAGCTTAGCTCATAAACTGTAAGGAAAATTGAACTATATTTCCTTCATTACATTGGCTTTTTAGAAGTTTTGGTCAAAATCTGCACTTTATATTGTAAGGACTTAGAGCCTCATTGTGAAGAGTTTGTGTACTTACACCACAGATGGTGATGCAACCACTATGATTTAAGACTTAAGGAAATATGTTATGGGAGATTCAACAATTGAACTTACCATGAAGAAAAGAAAAGATAGATTCTAAGATGTAAGGATGAAATAAGGAGTATTTTAGAAGGCTAAATGGTAATGAACAATGTCTTAGATTTTGAAACACACTGTTTCTATTTTTGTCATCAAGTACTAAGAAGTATTTATAAAGCAGATTTTTCCCTTTCTTTTTTTTTTTTTTTTTTTTTTTTTTGTTTGACATGAATGATTTGGGGGTATGGCTGCTTATACACAAGGCGGTGTTTTCAGATTAATCAGATAACAGGCTTTAAGATAATTTCACAAATTAAGAGTAAGCCAAGAATCAGAGTGACTACTTTTTAATCAGTCATTCATCTAAGCATAGAACAATGACCTAAGTAGCGGCAGCAGAAATAGAGCTCATCACAGGTATTCGAGCTGCATTTAGAAGAATTGACAGAACTTGGTGACTCATTCACTGTGGGCTGCAAGTTTTAGTTAAAATGCCTAGACAAATTGTTATTTTGACAGCAGTGAGGAAATCATAGTGAAAATGAATGGGTGAGATAGCTAAGCTGAAGGAATAGAAGATTTTAGTCGGGGATCCGACAGATCAGAAGAAAACTATGTCTTCAAGTTTAAGAAGGACTTCTGTGTAAAAAAGGCGTTACACTGGTCCATAGCTACACAAAGAGACAGAACCAGTGTCAATCATTGGCAATTAACAGATAAATACTTAGAATGAAAAGTGAATTTCTAACAAATGACTAAATGGGTTGTCAAAAAATTCCAACTATAGGCATTCCCAAAGATGATAGCAAAAATATTTGTAAGATTGTTGTAAAGATGATGAAAACTTTGTAAGACTCATTATCTTACATGACCTTAAATATTTTTTAGTTCTTAAATTTTTTGATTTGGTGTTGAGTACATACTTAGCAATTTCTGGCCTTGTTTATATTTGTATAGGGTATGGAAATTAAATTAAAAGAACTCAAAATAAAATATTTTTGGTTAAAGAGCTCAATTTTTCCTTACATATTATTTTCCTCTTAAAGTATTTTGGATATTATCCTTTTTAAATGTCTTGCCTTTCAAAATATTAAGTTTTGGGGCAAAATTTTAGAGCCCTCCAGCCTAAGTAGCTTGCAGTTCATATTAAGGAAAATATATGTTAATCCGCTGAGTTACTAAACAACCCTCCCAGAATTCATAATTCTCAAAAAACATTTTTTCCTTTCTCTTGTCTATTTTTAATACTGTGATTTTTGTATAAATTATTAGGGCTTTTTGTAGAAAATTTGGCAAATAGGAAAATGTATGTAAAAGATAAAATTAATTTTAATCAAAG
Source organism: Camelus ferus (assembly GCF_009834535.1). Classification (NCBI taxonomy): domain Eukaryota; kingdom Metazoa; phylum Chordata; class Mammalia; order Artiodactyla; family Camelidae; genus Camelus; species Camelus ferus. The sequence goes on from NC_045699.1 coordinate 25,106,284, forward strand.
CCACAACCATCCTTGGGAATATTTTTCACTATATTTACTTTTCTTTTTAAAATTTTTTGTAATTGTAGTTATGCTTGCATATGTGCATTTCTGTATGTATAACATAATTGCAGTTTTATACGGAAGATGATTGCGTATCCTTGTATTTTCAGTTACTGTTATAAACTTGTGACTTGTAAGCTAATGTTTTTTGAAGACATGATTTATCATTGTGACTTCAATAGGGTGTTACTCATTTCCCTGCCTGATTCACATTTCTTCTTTGAGTTTGTTCCTTAGCATTTATTGAGGAGATACTGGGCCATGGATCTTGAAACTCTGGTGGAGAATATTGGTTTGACCAGAGGTGGATCATGGCCAGAGCTGGTCCAACCTGTTAGGTTACTGAGTATAGGGAAAAAAAAGAGAGAGAGAGAGAAACAGAGAAAATTATAATGAGAAACAGTGAGAATAAAGTAGGAAATTATTCAGTTCAGGACAAAAGAGAGAAAAGAAAAAGCAGAGAGTGAGACAGCGCAAGTCAGGGTCATTGAAAGAGACAGTGAGAAACTGCATTGCTTCTTGTGGAATTTCCAGGTCCTTTCCCCAGTCTTTTTTGATGCCTTCACATATCTAAGACACCTTGTTAGAGTTGACAGATTTAGCAAATAAAATATAGGATACTTTGTTGCATTTGAAATTCCAGATAAACCACAAATCAAGTTTTTATTATAAATATAGCAATACTGCAATATTTAGGATATAGTTTTGCTAGAATATTATGTATTTGAAATTTAAAACTACTCGTTGTCCTGAATTTTATCTGGTAACCCTATATCTGATATCCATACTAAAAGGCAATTCTCATGTTCGATAGAGGTGCCTTGATAGGTTCTCTTTACTTTAAACAAACCACGGCTGTACCAGCAGCACCCATGTCACCATATGACTACACCAGGGTTTCTTTAATTATTTTGCAGTCGTTACACATTAAGGATTTTCCACTGTCTAGATAATTTCTATAATCTTCTTGGTTCCAAGAACATAAACACCTGATGGGAAATTTTTCCTTTTTGGCATTGTCTTATAAAAAAAAGAAACAGAAGACCCTCAAAAACTTTGATTCACCTCTCTTTTGGCATTTTCTGTAGGTTACAGTTCCGTGGTTTCCTAGGCCCCCTTCTGAAAAATGTAACTTTACAGTGTGTTATACTTGTTATAAGTTTATAGGAAGAGAAATAAACAGAATGTCAAAAACTTGAAAATAAGTGTTTTGTTTATTTTTAGAAATATATATTTTTCTTTACTATTTTTTCCTCAGCACCTGTTTGACTTCTCTAAGTTCCCAGTCTGTTAAGAATGTGGGCATTTCTGACTGCACAGGTGGTATCTGCTTTAATGTTGAGATGAAAATAAAGACTTTGTTACTTTTCTTTATAATTTTTTTCTTATTGTATGTTCATATGCCCTGACTTTTTTCTGTAACTATTCATAGCCATGAAATTGAAGTTTTAAACTTTTTAATTTATGTGCTTGGAATTCTGTATAAATTGAGAGAAGGGCATGCTGTTAATTGGTTTTTACTGTTAGATGACTAGTAGAATTGGGCATTCAGCCCTGCTTTAGGATGATAGACCTGCCCTTTTGTATCTCTTAACAATTTCAAACCAAGAGGCTCTCAACAAAAGTGATACATGTGGCATCTGCACAAATAGAAAAATACTACACTTGAGTGTTTTAAAAGGTTCCTTTTGTAACATATCAGAGGCATGTAATGTGTATGTGAAAATATGGAATGTAACCTGCCTGGTACTTAACTATGCTGTCAGCACCCTTCTTTTGGGAATGTTCATTTCAGTTGAATTCTTTTCTTTTCTTTTTTTTTTTTTTTTTAAGCAGCCTGGGACATGTAATTCCTGTTAACTTGTGAGTGCCTGAGTGACAAGAGTAGATTGCTTTACTTATTCGCTGCAGTGCCTATTAAGTCTAAATACATCCAGAAATGGAGAGGGGAAAACATTTTCTCTCAATTTATCAGCTCACTTTTCTAACTTCCCTTCCATTTGATATAGAGTGATATCATTATGGAGAAATTAGAATTTTTCAGGATAGTATTTCAAATTCGATTTACCTTTTGGATCAAAAGTAGGAGTCTTGCTTCCTCTAAAGAAGTGTGTAATACTTATATACACATACACAAATATATATCTAAGACACAAATTAACAGAGGAAGAACAGCCATGTCTTTATTAGGAGAGAGACTGAAAGTACCCAAAGAACCCATTATTCTGTATGCATGTTTTTATATTCAAGTTTCGTTTTTCATTGTGAAGTTTTACTCTCATAGTTTGCAAGTAGGAGAAATTCAACTTGATTTTCGTTAAGAAAGTAGGGGAATTTATCATTAGTATACAGATGTATCTTGAAGAACCTACAGGATGACCTGCTTATAGATGGTTTTCTCTGGTACTACCTTTGCTGTGCTGTCCCCACCATCCAAATACACAAACTGCCCAGGCCAGCTCTGTCTTCCTTCCCTTTGTCATGACTTGTTCGGCATGGCTTGGGTTCCTCTCATCAGCAGTAATGTCTCTAGTTTCCTTATGAGTCCACTTTCTTTATTTCAGAAATGCATGTGGTCAAGAAGAGATTTCATCTTTTAGTATAAACACCCAAAGGGAGAGCATAGTTCTCTATCCAGATTCTAATCATTTGGGAAGATCTTGGCCACACTTGGTTGAGTTTCCCATCCTCGGACATGCCTAATGTGGTCATTTCAGTATAGTTTCATTGCTTAAAGATGGTAGTGATCATGTGGGTCAAGTGAGAGAGGAGTTACTGTGAAAAGAAGGTTGATAGACAGACATTTTCATATTCCCACTGTTTTTCTGATCTGTGCTCTCCTATTGGTTTGTAAAGCCTTGGCTCATGCTCAGTCATATCACACCTACATTTATTCCTCCATAGGAGTTTTGTCCTTAGATGAGAAGAACTGTGTAAGAAAGAAGGAGTGTAGTAACTCTCCCTCACATATATTAATCAAATCAAGCCCGGTACATTCTTTTATCTCCTTACTGGATGCTTTTACTCATTTGCTTGTTGTCTCCTGCCACACTGTTGCAATAGCCTCTGCACTGGGATTACTCCTTCTGATTGAAATCATCCTCAAAACACATGCCAGCATTCTCTTACATAGATCAGCTGTGGGTATTTCAAGTCCTTACTCTGAAACCTTCTGTAGATTTCTATGCCCTAGTAAATGTTGAGCAATGTTCGTTAACCCTAGTGGATAGAAGTCTTTGTAAAATACATGAAAGCTTAATAAATCATTTAATAAACAGGGGATTCAAGTTATGATTTAAAAGGTTGGAAGAGAGTGGCTTGTAGATGGGAAATTCTTTATCAGTGATTTTTCTCATGGCATTTATCGCTTGTAATGTGTATTATATTTAATTTATGTGTATGCCATCTGTCTTAGCAGACAGTAAGTATCTCAAGGGCAGAATCTATATAAATTGACATTAGAGCATCTCGAAGTTTAACATCAGCATTTGCACTAAATAGTTTTCTAATATATAGTGGCAAAAATCAAAGAAAAAAGTGAGGGTGAGAAGGTGAATGACCCTGAGACACAAAAAAGAGAAATGAAAGAGGAAAAAAAAGTATTGAAAGACAGAAAACAACAGTAGAGAGAAGATTTTGTAAGAATAGTTGACTAAAAGTATTTTTGGCAGCACTTGTGTATAACAATTTTGAGAGAAGGAGCATGTTATTATGTGAAATAAAAACTATGAACAGTAATGAAGATGAGTGAGAGTCAAAAAAAGTTAGCCATAATCTTTTAGTTTGAACTTTGATGTTATCCATGGCGTCAATTTATCAGGTATTTTAATCTAATACTACCCACAAAATTAGAGGCACCTTCTTCTTCTTCATTTCCTAGGCAGATATCTAACAGTATAGAAAGCAGAGGAAAAGGAAGTGCTTTCTCACCTCACATTTCCTCCTTTTGCAGGTGAAAAGGAAACTCACTGTTAATTAAGTTTAATAATCAGAAGTTAGCCACAGTATGTTAAGGTTTCTTATGTGATGGCAGCACAGATGTCTACAATTTTGCAAAGGGATTTTCACATCTGCACTTTGTGATTGAGTGTAAAATTTATTAAGGTTTCATAGCCAAAAGCAAGTTATTAGCATACTTCTAACACAGCTAGTTTAAGTGTGAAATATGTATACGTAGACTTTTATTATCAGTAAATCATCCAAGGATTTTCTTACTTCCCATCTTCTATATACGCCACTCTTTGAGGCACCATGAGAAGATGGAAAAGATGTATGTGAATGTTCCATTTCAAATTTAATATCTTTTGGGGAATAATATGACAATCAATAGATAAACAAAGGGAATGTGCTATAATTATTAAGGAAATTCACAGAATAGTCTGACATATATAATGTTTAGAAAAAGTTGTTTTGGGAGAGAGGGATCTACCAAAAAGTAGGATATAAATAAGGTCCTTAAACAATATGTAGGACTTGGCTAGGTCATTTGGATTTTGGAAGAAATTCTATGATTTCATAGCAATTGAAACAACAGAAGAAAAAGTATAAGTAGAAAGAGAAAACTGTGCTTGTACAAGTATTAGAAAGTTGGCCTGACTATATCACTATCTTTCTGTCAAAGAGTACTAAATCAAACAAAGAAAAAAATTAGGTAACTAAATACCAAAGTTGTTAAAGACTTTGAAAGGCAGATAAAAGAATTATACTTCTAATACTTGCCAGGGCAGGTCATAATTTATAATTTAATAAAATTTAATCAAAATAGACATTTAGGATTTAGTTACATGTTTGTATATATTTCTCTGTGTGTCTGCACGTTTTGTATGTGATGGAATGGTGGCAGTGTATTCATTGTATGTACTTCGTTTTTGTCCTTTTTTATATCCTACCAAGTAACAAAGATAATGATTTTTTTAATTAAAAAAATTGATGGTCTCTTTCTTGCTTCATGTTAAAACACCCTCTGCAGACTACCATCACATTTTACCATGTTTACTTTCTCAAAGGAATTCCAATTTAAAAATAATAGCAAAACGTCAGATATGTATAGGTCAGAGGAAATCAGAAGATACTATAAAAAATGAGCTCTTGGGTAGCAGACTATTACCACCCTTACTTAAGGCATTTCTGCTTAGTAACCAGGATCTACACTTACTTAAATTTACTGCATAATATGAATATTAGTGCCACTTTTTCTTGTGGTTTCAATGCATTTCATGTGCCTGCCTCTATCAGTGTAATTGGTTCTAGCAGTTATTTCTGTGTTCCAAAATGCATTAGATAATAATTAGACAATGAATGTAAAAGATAATTTTCTTTTAACCATTTAGTCTGTTAATTCAAAAATTGCATTATCTTATCCATTCAACTTTTTGTTCACTATTTTCTTAAGCAGACATTAGCAAAATCATAAAGCCTGCTTATTCCAAAATACCATAATGTCCCAAATAGATACTTGCTTGACTAGATTCAGAGTTTTTTTTTTTTTCCCTCAGAGTTGTGTTTATACTTTAAGACATTTAAAATTAGTTCAGCAGCTTATCTACATTTAGTGGAAACTATTATTTATCAGGTTTCTTAGTGCTCTCTATGGTGAAACTGTAAAATTAATGACCAGATTTTTCGAAGTCCATCATCTCCTTATCTTTCTATAATTTAACATTTTACATATTGAATATCAAAGACATATTCAGCAGCACTTGTGAGTGGTTGAGGCACAGATACTTGACACCTGTTGACTCTAGGTCTCTGGGAGGCAGAGTAGGTCAGGAGCACAGAGATCTGTGCCTGAGCTCAAGGATTTACCAAGGATTGTAGATTGTCCATGTCACTTAACTTTTAAACCTTGGATATTTAATGCTACTGTAGAGAAGAACTCTAATCACTGAATAAAAATAGAAAACTGAATCACACTCATTCTTTAAAAGAGAAGTGCAGAAAAATTTCGATTAAAGATGAATCTAGTTGGCTCCTAAACATACTGGTAATAGAGAAGTATGAGTTTATTAACATATGAGAAGCAGAAGAAAATTGTTCCCAAAGACAAGAAAAAGTAGTAAATACCAAAACTAAAAAAAGAAAAAATAACCTACCAAAAAACCCTCTTTTTTCAGGAAATATGCAAAGATATTGGCATTAGGGCTAATAGATTCATATTTCTGTTAATAAACACCAAAGTTAGGGGAAAGGACCCAAGCATGTCTACATACTCCTTGAAAATATAAATTTCAACATTGATGGGTAGATTTTTCTATTATAAGTTACGATGTAAAATTTTATTAACCAGGTCTGTAAAACAATGTGCCTAGCATTTTTCTTCGAAGTCATATGATTTCCTGCATGTAGCTTCATGTGATTTTATTCTTAGGTGCTCCATCTGTAGCCAAATGCTTGAACACCAATGATGACCATTTCCAATGAAATGAAAAATGCTGGAATTGGAAATCACTGGCATGCAAAGACTTAAATTAAATCTCTTAAGGAACTAAAAAACATTCAGCTGTGAATCACATAGATTACAACAAAAATGTTTGGGCAGGGTGATGACAGCCACACACTCTGTGGAAACAAGCCATTTATTTTCCATGGGAGCTGACAGATGAGGCTATAAGGCAGGCTGCTAACAGAAGCACTACCACTGTAAAATGTTTCATAAATGCCAAAATGAACAGTTGGAGTCACAGCCCCCTTTCCAGATTAGTCTAGTTCAGCCATTTCCTAGTGTAGTCTGAGAGAAACACAAGGGATTGGTCCGCTCTAAAGCTCCAGTCCTTCCCTTCAAGAGTCTGGAACAAGAAGGTACTGGTCAGCTTATGCATTACTAATTTTAATGTACAACATAAGGCTCAGCACAGGAGTATAGACAGAATGTTCCCTCTGGTCTTGAAGCTAAACATGGTCCGTCAGAGCACATGATGTTAGATGTTTGCTAACGCACAACCTTGCCATGTGAATGTAATTGTGTATATTATGAATATTTGTATCCTTTGAATTGCCAAGTGTGTAAAATTTGGCTTTCTTTTTTGATCTCCGATATATAAGGCTTTGATTGGGGAATGGTGTGTTCACTCTGTGAGCAACAGAAGGTTGTTATACACATTCGTTAAAGAATGTTATTCTTTACTGAGTTATTATGACATTTTCCCAACCGCTGACTCTTCTCATGTAAATATAAATAGTATGAATTTTATGCTTGAGTATTGGTGTGGTTTTAAGTTCTTATAGATAGTTAAATCATTATAAACAAATGCAAGAGGCTAATGGTTGTTGAATGGTTTGTTGCTGATTTTTGTTGTTGTTTGTTTTTAATCATGAGGCATTGAGATACCTTGTTTTCCTAAAGCCAAAAGTGGACTATTTTAGTGTCAGATTGTAAAAGTGGAATTTGCAGTGTTTAATAAAATTTACTATTTTAAGGAAAAAAAACAAGCAAAACCTATAATATAACAAAGATGCTTGTTTCTGGCAGTGATTCAAAATATTTACTTTGAGAATAAAAATAAGTGGAATAAAAGACATGCATTCAAATGACAAAATAGCAAATAAATGAGATTCCTGAGGAAAAAAAATCAGTCTACATTGAGAAATCTGGAAAATTACACAGGATATCTTGCCATTTGGTCTGTTTTCATAATTTAAACGTATCTAGGAACAAGATGAGTGGTGCGGAAACCTGTCTAAATTTTCACATGGCTCCAATGATTAAATAAGATTTACTTCAAGTCTGGTCATTTGGCATATAGTGTCCTAGCCTTAGGATATAGGAACAGAGGATTTTTTAAAAAGTGGAGAATATTATATGAATTAATATATTATTCATGGACTAAAAAGTTTTTAAAAAATCAAAGAGATTAACTTTTTTCCTTCAGCCATTTTTTACTAAATATTGAAATGAGTTTTCTATTGATGCCTGTTATTTGTTGAACTGAAGTGTTACTTCTTGGGACCCACCCCCCAAGATATCTGAGACTATTATGCATTTATAACTCTGATAATATTTCTGGTGTTGAAGAGTTGACACATGTAAGCTCAAGGTAACTGCAAATTGGGCAGCACTCATCAGTCAGTGTGAGATAATGTATGTGAAAGTACTTTGTAAACAGTTTATTCTTTTCATTCCAATAATATTTTATGTCCCCCTCCTTTATGTAACTGTCTTATGCTTTGGGGAATTGGTCCAAGCTCAAGACATGGGTTGTGGTTAGACCTGGGTAATCATGGTCATTCATCACCTGGCTATTGATGTGTCAGAAACCCAGACTTAGGCATGTTGGATGAGTTCATAAATGGATATATGATAAAATTGGGGTCAAAAACAAGCAAGGGGAGGCATACTGAAGTTTTATGGATAAAAATTCTCATTGTTTAAAGAAAGTCCAGAGAAAGAAGTTGTTCTTATTTTACTAGACGTTGCCTTAGGCAAATAAAAACTTAAGAAAGCTAAAGCCATTTTACTACAAGAATGATTGAGGTGATACAGAGAACAGATAGACCCAGGAAATTATAGAGAAATGGGATCACACTGGCTGAATTAAATCCAAAGAAAGCCTGTCCTCCTTCTGAATTTCAATTATATGAGCTAATCAAGGTCCTAAATTTAATTCATGTTGTTTTCTGTAACTATTGACAAAAGCAGTTTAAGTAATTAGTGCTATAAAAATGTAGTGAATAAAGTAGGAGCAATACAACACACTATTGTGATGTTGAAGTAACACTGGCTCTACTAAAATTTGAAATAGTCTAAAAGTATGATGACATTCAACAATATTAAAAGAGGATCCATCCCAAAAGGTATAATCTTCTCTTATCTGTAAAATAATGCTGTTGGCTATTATACAAATTGAGGATATGGAAAAAATAAGTCATTGTCACATTAACACTACATCTGTAGTTTCCAAACCTGTCTTTCTAATAAAGTGTGTTAAAAGCCCCCTCTTTCACCTTCAGTCAATATTGGAATAAAACTATAATCATGTGTATGCAAACAATAATTGTTTCCAAAATGATATTAATATTTTAATAAGTAAAAGCTCTCAAATATAAAACCTTCCAGCACAAAGGGATCTATTTTTAAGTTTCTCTTGAAATTACAGAGTATAAATTGACTTACCAATTTCCATCCCTTCTTTCAACTATTTAAATTTTCTAGTTATATTACTGTTATCTAATAGAGAATATAAAAATATGAATGTAATAATTAAAGAATTTAAAGAATAAAGAAAATGACAGAAGAAAATTATTTTAGAATCCCCATTTTTTTTATTTCTAAAGAGGAAATTGAAGAAAACATTGAGATCAATTATTATAATTTTAGAAATACGTACTTGTAAGTGATATCATATAGTATTTTTCTTTTTCTTTCTGGCTTACTTTACTTATTATGATGAGCTCAAAGTCTAAAATGAAAGGACACAAATGAACTTATTTACAAAACAGAGATATACTCAGAATAGAAAACAAACATTAGATTACCAGGGGGAAAGGGATTGGGGAGGGATAAATTGGGAGTTTGGGCTTTGTAGATACTAACTACTATATATAAAATAGGTAAACAACAAAGTCCTACTGTATAGCACAGGGAACTATATTCAATAATTTGTAATAGCCTATAATTAAAAAGAATACAAAAAATATTTATATATATATATAAATGAATTGCTATGCTGTACACCAGAAATTAACACAACATTGTAAATCAATTATACTTCAATTTTTAAAATTGATTAAAATAAAAAGGGACATATCCTGTGTTTACATGCCTATACAAACTTTTTTAACCAGTTTGTGTATGTTATGTATGTTTATATGTTTAATTTGTTTAGCTCAACTTAAAAATAATTAGATAAATCAGGATATTTATAAAGCAATAGTAAGTAATTAGAAATAAAATATGTATTAAAAAAATACTCCCGAGGCTATACTTGCTTAAAATTATTTCATAAATATTGAAGTTTATATTTACCTTGCAAATTCTATTTGAGTATAGTTTTTTTCCCCATTACATTTAAAATATTTTTTCCTGTGTGAGACTCTAACTTACCTTACACTTAATCCCATCAATAAGTTATGATTATGGGCACACATAGTTTTAAGTGCAAACCAGTAAAAATCGTTATTTGGTTTGATTTCAACCAACAACAGATTTTTTTTTAATTATCATTTAATCACCTCTGAATATACAGCTAATTCTCACCCACAGTGCCCCTGCCTACTGGTTATAAAGATAGAGTCAGATAGGAAAGATACGTTTTATGATTTATCTCCCTATTAGTAAGCCATGCTGTGGATACAGCACTGGAGGGAATGGTCTTTGTCTTAAAATAACATTTTCTGCAGGAGAGACATTGATGGTTAACTTGATACAAAAAGGAAGGAGTGATCAGTTTTGTTTGAGGGAGAGATTAGTAAAAGTATCTGAGTGTCAAAAGTTAGACATTTTCTAAGCTGACTAGAACAAAAAAAATTTATGTAAATGGAGCAAAAGTGACAGCATGGATACTCATAATCCAACTAATCATGTCTAATAAGCACCCACTTAGTGTTTAGGAAAGTGTTCTGCCCTTTTGGAAATAGAAAACATATATAAAGTGTTGTCAAAGTGTTAATATTCCCCAAATATACATACAGATAAAGTTTTTATTTTCTGTTGATGGGAACTGATGATGAACATTTTCCATCAGTTTCTTACAATGATGATTAATATCAGTAGTAAATTCAAGAATAGGTAATTTCTCTGCTTTCAATTTCCCAAGAATATACTGACCAATACTACAAAAATACAAATAATAACTAAATACTTTAATTAAATTCTAATCATCAACCTCACTAAGCTCTGCCCTCTTGTTTCCATTTTTACCCAAATGAATGAGAAGATATTAAGAAAAATAAAGTTTTGGCTAGACTATTCTAGGTGCCTATACCTACCACCCACATTCCACCAATAATTGCCAGTTTCTAAGCACTATATAGAAATGGCAACTGGATTATTTTGGGGAGCTCATTTATTTCACTTGCAACACATGAGCCATCTTTTTCATATAACAAAAATAACCCAAATAATTGTACTAAGTGCTTTATAAAGAATCCTGGAGTCAATTTTATAGGCAATAATTTTCACTTAATACATTTGAGCTTTCAAAATTATGTTTCCTTTTCTAAGCACATTTCTTTTATTTCATATTCTGCTCATGATACAGATTTTAATATGCAGAATTATAGAATTTTCACAGCAGTATTACAATACAAGAAATATTTGAAGGCATTATACTAAAAAGGATTTTTTCAGATACAGATAGGGACAATCAGATTTAATGTGCCAATTACAACTTTACTAAGACAAAAAAAAATGTGAGTTTAATCAGTGTAGAGATAAGCATTCATTCCCATTGCTCTACAAAACTTTTATAAACCAAATAACATCTTTTGAAATTTTTTCTCATTTCAAATTCTGCGCATAACTGGAAAACACAAATTCTTTTTTATCTGACTATAAAAATTCTAGGATTTAATTTATTTGTAATATTTAGTACCTTATATCTCTTCCCCTTTAATAAGAGAGGTTTTCTTAGGAGAATATATATCTTCATGCCCTATAATCAATAATTATAAATATATTAATTACCAAATGTTATTTTCTTTGGTCCCACAATAGGCTCAAATCTGTCTTAAATATCACTGGATATGTGTTAGTTTGAAAGCATATAGACACACCTGGGGAAGCCTAGAATTCTCTTTAGTCTTTCCTCTGTGAAACAAAAACTGTGATCTTTAAAAAACAAACAAAAAAATCCTGCATAGTCCATTTGAGCTTCAGTTATTGTAACTGAAAAAAAAAAAAAAAAAAGAAAGAAAGGAATATTAAAGAGTAGTTGTTACAGCCTGGGTTTCAAAAAAGCATTGTGTCAGTAGCAAGGTTAATTTGATTTTGGATGACTTTATCTGAACCAAAAATCCTGTATTAAAGCTCAAAGAATTATAGTCTATTATCTGATATAGAAATTTAAAATTTTTATGTAGTAGGGATTATGGTCAGCACAGCTCAAGAAGTTTATGCTGTGATGCACATTCTGCTTCAAATCTATGCCAATGATAGATAAATTAAAAAATACATAAAACCAAAAAGACAGTTATAAAATGGAATCAAGAACTAAATACCCTAGAAACAAACAGAAAAGTAGAGCAAATGTGAATTCATACGTATGCTGGATTCCTTGTGAGGAATGTGAAATCGTGGCTAGGGTATTGACTTTATGGAGGTAAGAGGAACTGAAGATGGCCCACAAGGAGAGAGCAGAATTAAGTTCAGTGCCTGAAGTCTGAGATTAAAGTGGGCTTTCCCTCCCTGACCCACATTCCCCTGTTGGAGAATGAATGGTAAATGTCTTCCAGAATAACAGAAATAAAAACAAAAAGAAACAAATAGGGCCTAATTAAACCTTTGCGTAGCAAAGGAAACCATAGATAAAATGAAAAGACAATTTAGGAATGGGAGAAAATATTTGCTAACAATGTGACCGACTAGAGATTAATTACCAATTATACAAACAGCTCACATAGCTCAATATCAAAAAAAAAAAAACCAAAAAACAAAACACTATCAAAAAATTGGCAGAAGATCTAAAAAGACAGTTCTCCAAAGAAGACATATTTACTTCCAGATAGCAACAGAGAGCAATGAAGTATATGAGAGTTATGTAGAGGCCTTTAAATTATTTGTAATTGTTTATCTCTTTGTTTGAAAACAATTCTGACATAAGTATTCTAAAATGTTTATATTTGGGAAAACTGATAGTAGGTTTATGAGTGTTCTTATTCTTTGTCTTTTTTGAAATACTGTTTTTACTAAAACTTAAAAATTTGTTTATTAATATTCTTACTGAAATTCATATTTTAAGAATCTGAGTTTTTTTAAGTGTTTATGTTGTCAAATAAATACAAATCCAGAATTAGGTAAGGAGAAACTTCATTTGAAAGAATTAATAAAATAAAGAGAAGGGTTACTGTTGCAATAGGGAGGAAGCTCCCACCGCAAGATCTGCAAGTGTCTCAGACTGGGCAGGAAACAGGCTTTTCTTTTATGGAGAGGAGTAAACAAGGTTAGAAAGAATGGGGTAGGAGAAAGGAAGATGAGGTGGATGGTGTGAAGAAATCAGCAAAAAGGATTTATGCTGGCTCAGGCTGAGTGGGGGTCAAAGTTCAGGGATTTAAGGAAATAAGAGAAAATTAGAGAAGAAGAGAAGGTTAACTCAAGTTTGATCAGATCGAATGTTCAGTCTAGAGTAGTCAGTGAGTAAAGTCAGTTCAGCTACTAATTAAGGAGACAAATAATGGGAATTGGGATGGTCTGTGTCTGGTCTAGTCATAGGTTAAAAAAGGATCATCTGTGAATCATATGGGAAAGACTGATTCTTTGTAATATGCTGTTTCCAGGAACACAGAAGCGAGATTTGTTTATTGATCATTCTTTTCAGGACACAAGCCTCAGGCAAAGTTTAAAATGATCAACATTTGGAAGTCTCTGAATGGTTATCTGGGTATAAGGCTTCTCCAAAACCTATTTGACAAATTTTCTTAATCTAAGCTTTTAACTGAAATAGGGAGTACCTTTCCTTTTCTAACACTAGAGAATAGGTCATATTGGAAAGAGACTAGGGGATATCAGTGGAAGATCTTATTCATAACTCTCAAATTCACAACCAACATCAGGACAACAGCATCAATAAGAATGGCTGGCCTAATTCGTGGTGTTTATTTGGTTAGTTTATGGTTTTTGTTTGTTTGTTCTTAATATCCTAGATTGTATCTAGGTTGGTACACACTTTCTGTTTCTCAAAGGAAAGCCACAGACCTAATGCCTTCACTGGCTATTCACAGATTCATGTCTCATTCCTGTCCATTGAAGACTTGAGTTTGCAACTCCTAGTCTAAATAAAAATGCAACTGTGCTGAGAGCTCTGGAAACCAAAGTCACATAGTGTTCCCAAATGTTATGACTTTCATATAACTACTTTGAGAGGGATTGGATGAAATTGAAGGTCCTTTCTGAGCTCAAAAATGTTCCATTCTCCATTTCAGTAAGGCTATGTCTCACAAACAAGATGTTAAAATATGAGATGACAAATTGAAACATTGAAAACATTTATAATTTTTGATTTAAAAAATACTTCAGTTAATTTGTTTACTTAAAGCCTTTCTTTTCTAGATTGAAGATTTTTAAAAGATCAAACCGAAACAGTCTATAGAATAAGAAGCATTTCAACTTATTGTCTCCCAGTAGATAAAAAATTTAAAAACACACTCTCCAGAAAATGTGGTATCTAGCTTAAGTGTAAGCATATTTCTCTATTATTCTGCAGAACAGCAGAACAAAAGTGATTAAATTTGAAATACTATTAAATTTTTATGAAGAATAAAGTGTAAAGCCACTATAGAATGCAATTGCAGCAAAAATATAAATATCTAGATCAACATTTATACTTTGTTTCAAATTAACACAAAACATTTAAAAATACTTTTGTTCATACTTTTGCAACAAGAATACAAACTAAATTGCAAATATATAAAATGCTGTTTTTAATTATGAGAGTCCTAAAATACCTTGTTTTTAAAGACATATTTAAATTAACATTTTAGCATGATTTTTTAAACTTGTTTTGCAACATAGTTTTCATAATCAAATAGTAAAGCAATGACTATAAATTCGTGATATCACATACAGATAAGTATTGAAAAACAAATATTTAATGAATTTTTTTGTTTCCATGAATCAAAATATATTATAAATGTATCATCTTTTATATTGTCTTTTCTTTTTTGTTTTTATTTTTGTTGTTTTTGCCTCCATTATTTAATTGAGGAAAAAACAATCTTTCTTACTGATTCAGTGACTAAGATAATTCAGTTGTGTCTATAATCGACAATTTCTAATAGAAAAGGCTTTTGGCAGTCAGGTTATTGAGAAGGTAAGTAGTCAAAATATCTAAATGTTATCATTAAATTATTTTAGTTGCTAAAAGAAGAATTTTCTTTCATGGAATAAGTTCATTAGGAATGTTTAGGACAGAGAAATTAATGATTACATCAAATATATATTTATATCTTATTGCCAGTAAGTTACTTTGATGTTAAAACTTTGCATACATCTATAAAACAGTCTTTAAAATCATTATAACAGCAAAGCAATGCAGATTTCAAAATATTTTGAAAGTGAACCAAACACACTTGACGCATATGGGAAATGATTGTATCATGTGAAAAATTAATTTACTTTTGTCTTGAAAGTCTTTCCAGATTTCTTTTTTTAACGTTTTGTTGTATGTGCTTTCATTCTCTCTTTTTTTATTGAAGTATAGTTGATTTACAATATTGTTAGTTTCTGATGTACAGCATAGTGATTAAATTATACATATATATTGTTTTTCATATTCTTTTCACTATAGGTTATTACAAGCTATTGAATAAAGTTCCCTGTGCTATGCAGTATAAACTTTTCTATTTTGTATACAGTAGTTTGTATCTACTAATCCCAAACTCCTATTTCATCCCTCCCCCCTCTTCTTCTTCAGTAACCATAAGTTTGTTTTCTGTGTCTGTGAGTCTGCTTCTGTTTTGTAAATAAGTTTGTTTGGATCATTTTTTTAGTTCTATATATAAATAATTCCATATATTTGTCTTTCTCTGACTTGTTTCATTTAGTATGATAGTCTCTGGGTCCATCCATATTGCTACAAATGGCATTATTTCATACTTTTTATGGCTTAGTAGTATTCTGTTATATATACACACCATAACTTCTTTATCCAGTCATCTGTTGATGGACATTTAGGTTGCTTCAAAGACTTGGGTATTGTAGATAGTGCTGCTGTGAACAACGAGGTGCATGTATCTTTTCAAATTTGAGTTTTCCCAGATATATGCCCAGGAGTGGGATTGCTGGACCATATAATAACTCTATTTTTAGTTTTTCAAAAATCTCCATACTGTTTTCCATAGTGGCTACACCAAACTGCATTCCCACCAGCAGTGCAGGAGGGTTCCCTTTTCTCCACACCCTCTCCAGCATTTATCATTTGTTGACTTTTTAATAATAATCATTGTAACTTGTGTGAGGTGATACCTCATTGTCATTTTGATTTGTATTTCTCTGGATAATTAGCGATATTGAGCATCTTTTCCTATGCCTGTTGGCCATCTGTATGTCTTCATTGGAGAAACGTCTATTTAGATCTTTTGCCAATTTTTGATTTAGTTGCTTTTTGTTGTCATTGTTGTCATTGTTATTGAGTTGTATATGCTGTTATATTCTGCGCGTTTAGCCCATGTCAGTTGCATTGTTTGAAAATACTTTCTCCCAGTTCATAGGTTGTCTTTTCATTTTATTTTTGGTTTCCTTTGCTGTGCAAAAGCTTCTAAGTTTAATTAGGTCCTATTTGTTTATTTTTGCTTTTATTTCTTTTGCCGTGGTAGACTGACCTAGGAAAACATTGCTACAATTTATGTCAGAGAATCTTTTCCCTATATTCTCTACCAAGAGATTTATGGTATTCTGCCTTATGTTTAAGTGTTTAAGCCACTTTGAGTTTATTTTTGTGTATGGTGTGAAGGAGTGTTCTGAATTTATTTTACATGTGACTGTCCAGCTTTCCCAACACCACTTGGCAAAGAGACTGTCTTTTTTTCCTTTGTATATTCTTGCTTCCTTTGTCAAAGATTCATTGACCATGGTGTGTGGGTTTATTTCTGGGCTGTTCCATTGATCTGTATGTCTGTTTTTGTGTCAGTTCCATGCTGTTTTATTTACTGTAGCATTATAATATTGTCTGAAGTCTAGGAGGGTTATGCCACCAGCTTCATTCTTTTTCTTTAATGTTACTCTGGCAATTATGGGTCTTTTGTGACTCCATATAAATCTTAAGATTATTTGTTATATTTCTGTGAAAAAAATGTTCTGAGTAATTTGATAGAGATCACATTAAATCTGTAGATGACTATGGCTAGTATGGCCATTTTAACGATATTAATTCTTCCAATCCAAGAGCATGGGATATCTTTCCATTTCTTTAACTCATCTTTAGTTTCGTTTATCAGTGTCTTATAGTTCGTTACATGTAAGTCATTCACCTCCTTAGTCAGGTTTATTTCTAAGTATTTCATTTTTGATGCAATTTTAATTAAGGTATTTTTTAAAAATTTCCTTTTCTAATATTTCATTGTTAGTGTAAAGAAATGCAACTGATTTCTGTATGTTAATCTATACCCTGCTGCTGTTCTGAATTTGTTTATCAACTCTAATAGTTTTTGTAGAGTGTTGTCTTTTCTGCAAAACTAACAAAAAACTGTTTTAATGGTAATTGGGTTGGTGTAGAATGGAGGCCAACTAATAAGGTAGACAAAGATACTACAGTAGCTGATTAATATTGTTTTATGCCAAACTCCCACTCTGCCCATACCCATAACAAGTTCTTTTCTATTCTCAGCATGCATAATAACCATGATCTTTAACTTAGAAGCACACACTACTAGAAACATCAGTTTCTACAGGGTAAAAAAAAAATGATCCTACCTTACTTATTTAATGATATAAAATCATGTATGTGAAATCACAGTGCCCTCTACCAATCTCAGGACCTTCTGGTATAGATTGTTATCTAATACACTGATATACATAACTGCCCATTTATTTTATCATGAACTGTATTCATTTTTGAATTCCAGAAACTTTGCATAGTATTTCATATATAACAAGGACTCCATAAATGTTGCAGAGTGAATAAATAAACCAGTACAATTACTTTTACTGTCTGAGTTTTGAGTTCCTCATCATTGCAATAATTCCAATTCATCAGAAATAGAAGGGTTCATTTAAATAAGATAATAAATGCAAGTTATCTCATATAGTGCCTGCCAACTTACCATTATAATTATAGATATGTCCATTACCACAGCATTTAGAATATCTAGTATGGATTAACTACTTGAATCAATAGGCAATATATACTATATATGTATATGATTGTTTTATATATATACATATATGTATATATGATTGTTAAGATTTCTGTTGACTCAAAAGCAAAGTATTATAATCATAGTCATTTTAAAGTTGAATAAGCTGAAGCCCAGATGGTTTAAATACCTTAACAAAGGACACAAGTAGGTAAGGTATGCCTCTCTCCCCAAAGTCTGTCCATGTTTTACTATGCCACATTTCCTGGATTTGATCAGTAAATATTTAATGAGTGGTTGATACTAGTAATTTTTCTTAGCTTTAAATTTCATGTATAATAAAGTAAAAAATAATTGTAGAAGCTTCATAGTATCATGTAGAAGGGTAAAACAAGTGAAGTAAGTGAAAAATGAAATTTATTCTGGCACACAGTAGGCTTTATTGAATATTATGACACGTATTGAGTAGTGATCCTACATTAACACAAGTTGAATTATTTTAATTAATACCCCCACAGCTTCCACTTCAGCCAAAATAATCAATTTATATTTTACTCATATTTTAATTGTTCCTTGATCCCAGTGTTCTAATACAGGTTCTCCTCATACTCTAAACAGTTATATATTCTTTCATGACTTTGGTGTATTCTCTCAAAATGTTCTACAGTTCAATCTCATATAATTTATTTCTTTTTTAATATAATTTTACAAACTGCTCCTCAGTTCAGACCACTTTCAGTATTGCCATAAGCTGTTCTCTGTAACAATGAATACTGTCATTTTCAATCAGGGATTAAGTGTGAAGAATTGTTGAGTAGCATTTGTTGCATGCACAAGGGATAATCAAAAATAATTTCAAACAGAATTACTCTAATAGATAGCTTTTAAATCTTTGTTAATCAGGACTTTGCTTTTGACAAATTATTTTTGTTCTGGGTTTAGAATTTACCCTCTACTGAAGTTCTGCTAGTTGTTAAAAGTTGGTGACTATTATATTCAGCAAGTACAAAAATAATAGGTAGACTTATCATCTTAAAACTTGGTTGCATAAGGGATTTTCTTAACTACTCAGAATAGAGCAATAGACTGAAATTTATCCTTTCCTGCTGTAGGTTTATAAGAGTAAAAGAAACAACTTTCTTTTTCCACTTTTTAAAAAGTTCCTCATAATGCTATATATTAGTGATGTACAAATACTCAAAGCCTCATCTTCATTGTAGCATTTGTTTTCAATATAGACATCACAAATCAGTGGCTTCAGCTTCCAGAGATGAGGAAAGGATTCTTATTGATTTTTACGTTGATCCAGTATCACAGCCAAATGCTTGTCTGAAGGAAGACAGAATACACCACCGCATTCTGTGCTGGAATAAGAAATAAATACTGGAAGGAATTTGTTTCTAGTAAATCTGAGTCAGGCAGTGATATTGGAGGCTGTATGATGGTAATAAATACAAAATTTGGTCAGAGAGTATAGTTCAAAAGTATAGTTAGCTTCTAATAAGTTAAGATGAGAAAGCCATTGAGGGCAAATTCCTGGGTAGGGGCCATAATTCCCTAAACCTTTTAATCACATACTTTTCATTACTTCTGATGTCTTTTCATCAATTTTAACTAATGTATCAGTATGTTACACTGAAATAGGTGAGCACACTTCTGCTTCTAAAATTGAAAGGATAACTTCTAGAGGAGTTATACTGTATCATAAACAACTATAAAAATGTGCTTAATATGTGAAGCAACAGTTTTAAGACATTGCACAATAGTCAACATGGACTGTGGTTTCAGCAAGAATAAAAATGCATAAGGTGACCCTTACAAGTACTGTTTCAGCTGTCTACCAAAAGGCAATTTCCTGACTATAGATAAAGGGAGAATACCACAATCAAAAAACCTGGTGGTCTTGATGAATTAAGGGAAGAAAAGTCAGAATCGAAGGAAATAAAGATCAGAGTATGGGGAGGACAATGTAGCTAAAATTTCAGGACAGAGGACCACAGTAGATGCAGCATTGAAGAGACTATGTTCCAGAAACTGCATGGGATCCCCTTGACTGAGTACCTATCTGTACATGCTTAGAAAAAATTCCATGAGGTTAGCAAAGAACTGTTGCCAGGAAAAGCACATTTACTGGGAAGCTGTAAGTGGACAATTCCTGGAGTTCACATAGAACATAGTATTGCTCAAGTTTTTATCATTGTGATTGTAGAGACCTCATTAGCTATATGAGGAATTCTTGAGAGACCTCAAAAGGGTAGCATCACACTATCATAGTAGTATGATTTAAATAGCCCTGGAATGCCTGTAAAAAGCCAAATAAAATCAGAAAACCTTGAAGAATATCAAGCTGATGTGCAAATAATTTAAGTGGCTTTTAAAAATAATACAAAATATCCATCAGACAATCACTCTGTGCTGTACACCAGAAACTAATATAACACTGCATATTTTTATACAAAGAAAAATGGTGGTGATTAGGTGATTAACATTACATTCAGTAAACGATAAAGTAATTGCCAAAAAAGAAAAAGATGTAGCTAGAAAGACAAAGGTAGAGAAGAAATGAAATATTAAAATAATATTTAGTTCAAGTGGAGAAGAAATGGCTGTTTTAGATTCCTCATATAAATGATATTGTGTAGCATGTCTTTCTGTGTCTGGCTTACTTCACTTAGCATTCTGTCCTCCAGGTTCATTCATATTGTCTCAAATGGCAGGGTTTCCTTCTTTTTTAAGTTTGAGTAACATTCCATTTTATGTATGTCTTCACATTTTCTTTATCCATTCATCCATAAGTGGACACTTAGATTGCTTCCATATCTTGGTTATTGTGAATAATGCTTCAGTGAACGGGGAAATGCAGGTATCTATTAAAAAACCTAATTTCAATTCCTTTGACTATATACATGAATGGGAGATTGCTAGATCTGAGGAACCTCCATACTGTTTCCCATTGTGACTACACTGACTTTTATATTCCCATCAGTAGTGTACAGGGGTTTCCTTTTAGTTTTCTTTTTTAGAATTTTACTAAGAATTTTAATTTTTAAAAAAAGGCAGTAAGCACATGATCAATTTGTAAAGTTACGTAAGCTGAGAGACACTTGACAAAATGAGTCTGGTGTCCCCAAGTGTTCCTTCCAGTCCTAATAGAAGGTGTTATATAGCAGTGATATTCAAGCACATTGGCTTACACATACCCTAAATGAATGTCAAGAAGTTTCTTCTTTACATATTTTAATTTGAAATTTAACATTTTTCATTATAAATTCAAGATAATTGAAAGGATCCAATTTCTTGTGTATTATAAATACTGCCTTTTAAAATAAAAAAAAAAGTCATGTCACTCAGTTTTATCTATTGGGAACTACATACCTTTGTAATCTGCTACTCAACTTCACCTTTTTAAATATTTTGAGAGGTGTTAGAGCATTTTTCTAATGTATTTTCTGTTTTAAATATGTCTTTGTAACTTTCTCAGTGCTGAACTATACTTTAAAGTAGAATTTTTATTCTTACAAGTTTTTATTGATCACTTATAATAATCATCCTCCAACATAATCATGTAAGTAATATACAATTATTTACAAAATTTATTTTCATTATCTAACGTAGAATGAGAAGATACTGTAGGATTTGAAGGAAGAACACCATAATCATGTATAAGATTTTTAAGCAGATATTCTCTCTGTTGCTACTTTGAGAATACATGGAAGGAGATGTGATAGAAGAATGGAGAATAGTTAGGAGGATACTGAGTAACCAGGCAAGAGATTTCGGTCATTAGATTTTTGGTGATGAGATTTTGGTGGGGATGGTGAAAATTGGTCACATCCTGGTTAAATTTTGAAAATAGAGGGAGACAGAGAATAAGAGAAGGAAATGCTGATGCATCAATTTTTTTTTACCCAAAGATTTGAAAAATAGAATTATTATTTAGTAGATGGGGAGCTACTTAAGTGACATGTTAAGATGCTACTTACCCTCCAAGTGATAGTGTTGTATTAGGAATTCAGACTAGATTTCCAGGCGACAGACATAAAGTTGGAATCAGCAGTGTAGATTGTACATAAAGCCATGTGCCTTGAGATTATCTGGACATTGAGTAAAGAGAGTGAAGTTGAGAAGGAGACATCAAGGTAGATTAAAACAGAATATGGCTAGTGATATTAGAGAAGAATCCTCCCTGAATGCCAAGTTTAGCAGGTGCTTCCAGAAGGAGGAAATAATTGAGTAAAATACTGATGATGAATGAAGTGAAGTTGGGTTTGAAAATGGACCATTGGATTTACCATTGTGTCAGTTATGGTTGACCTTGACAAGAGAGGTATGGAGTTGTATTGGGAACGAAAGCCTGACTGGAGTGGGGTTAAGAAAATGTGAAAAGCAACTGCATATTTGGAATTCTTTTTTTTTTTTTTAAGGTATGCTGTCAATAGGGGACAGATAACTAGGACATTAGCAGTCGGTGAGTGTTTTGGCGTCATAAGGCATATTTTATTTTCCTTCATGGGAGAAGTAAGAGGATATCCATATGTTGATAAAGATAATCCATTAGAGACTCAGAGAAGCATGTGATAATTGAGAAGAAAGTGAGAGAGGAAGTTGCTGAAACAATAGCCCTAATTAGGTAAGAGAAGGTGAGATCTCATGTACAAGTAGAAAATTGTTCTTAGCTAGGAACATAGATAGTTTAATCATGGTAAGATTGTTGAAGGCAGAGAACGTGAACATACATGGTAAAAGTTAGGTAGGTGTATGGGGCTGGTTGCTAGTATCTAGTCATGACATCTACCTTCTAGATTTCTGTTACAGAATTAAAATATCCAAGTACTGGCCAGAGAGGCATTCTCAATGTATTTTTATTACATTATACACATACTTATTTTGGCATTTAAAGGGAAAACATTTTAACTGGAAGCACGTGTGTTTTATAACTATCAATAGAAGACATTCTTATACTATATCATCTGGATATATTAGTAGGGGAGATACTGTCTATAGACAAGAAAAAAATCTATGGGCATATGAAAAAGTGTACTGAAAAGTACAAATAATTTTAGCTCTCTCATATTCAGAAGGAAGAATATCTTTAAAGTACATTACCACGCACTACCAGCCAAGTACTTGTGATTCTCATACTATTAACTTTGTTTGCTATATAGTATATAAGAAACTGGTTAATTCAAGCTAAGGAATAAAGTTACCCTATCATTACTCCCCTAAAAAAATCTGACATCTGAATTATTTTATACAGTTAAAGGCTTACTATTTGCCCATGTGTAGACAGTACTAATATAAGAACTTATAAAGTATGTTTATAAAATGATTAATCAAAAACCATTAAAACTGCATAATTTGGAGATTACTTTTAAAAATGTTAAAAGCCTTTACCGTTTATTTAATGATATAATAGATTTTAAATGTTCTTCTATAAAATTCTCAAAAACAGCCTTGTGATCCCTAATCATCCCTAATTCATAGGTGAGAAGACTAAGTCTCAGAGTAGGTAAGGTGCCAAAAATGTGCAGATGAATATTTGAAAAATGTATGATTTCAGTGAAGATTTCTACGACTCCAGTGTACCCTCTTTATACAATGCTCTCAGTCAGGAGGTTTATATTAGCTAGCACTGGCTTGCATCTTTCTCCTGTAATATTCTAGAGGAATCTTTGTGGGTCTTTTGGTGACCACAAGAGACTTTTAAGGAAGATTAAGAAGTTTTACTCCAAGAATGCATTTGACTCTCTCATCTTTCTCTTATTGATTCCCTTCAAGTCACTGCATCTCTGAGCACCTTGAAAAGGCATTGTACTACTGTTGGTCCACTACTGATTTTTTTGATGCTCTGGAAGATAGCAATTTGAGGGAAGGATTTTGGTCAATGTGTTTTGATGTGTTTCTGTTACCACATATGCACTGGGGAACTATGCTCACATAAAACCTCAACTGACCTAGTTTCCCATTTCTTAAGTCATATTCTATTTCTACACAACCTTGAAAGTAAAATGTTAAATAGATTATGGCATTTATTCCAATTTAAAATACTCTGTAGGATTTTGTATTTGCTCCATATTTTATATGCACCTATTTTTGTTAAATATAAACAGGCAAAAAAGTACACAGTACTTAACTTACTTTTAAAGTACATCTTTATTAAGGAGAAAGAAAAGTCTGTTTGAAACAGCTAAAAGGTAAAAATCACAGCATTTGGCCACTTTTCAACATGAGTAAATATATAAACAGCCTGTTAAAATGCAGATCCCCTAGCAGGTGGACTATTTTTCTTTTCTTAGGAGCTTAGCTGGAATCTTCATTGATCTACTTCATAAGACAAGCTCCCATTGGAGTTGGACTGGCTTGTTCATTTTTATTTTATTGATATTTATGGTTTTGAAAACTTGAAAATGTGCTTCTAAAATATGTGCTTTAAAATTTAATAAGAAAAAACCGAGTAGACTTAGATGTGGGTATTTTAGTCCATGAGTGTAAGGTTTTTAAAAATTGTTCCAAAACAAATTATTTAAAAGATAAAAGGTATAGATTGCAACTAGTTCTCTTAGATCAATTAGTGCCAAAATGTGTATGTGTTAGGTATTTTAACAACTGGACAATCAGATTTGTTTAGCAAATCAAATGAAGGCAGGCATCACTAAAATAACACATTAAGAAGCTTCATTACAAAATTTTTACATTTAGAGGTGACACAAATAAATGACCGTAGGAATGGCACTTACTTCTTAATAGACCAAAAATTTATTGTGTTATTAGTAATCAGTTGTTGACATGGCAAGTATTGATAAATACTTCATTCAGAGGAAAAAGACTGGTATATCATTAAAGAGATAGTTTATCTACTGTTTGGGGAAAGCTTATCCACTGTTTGGGGAAAGTATCCTAGGAACTTACTTGGCAACCTGGGAATTTTTGAGGAAAGCACTAACCATTCTATCTCTAGACTGCTGTTCTAATCTGCAGATCCTAGTATTGAGCTGCAACATTTCCTGCCTCCAGCCAGCCCTGCTTCACGCTGGTCCCCACAATGCATGATGGCAAGAGCCAATTCCTTAATACCCTGTTGCTACTTTTTTGAATTCAGTGGTTTTTGTATATGGACAGACTTCTTGATTTGTATGAAAGTCAAGGGGAGATTCTGTCAGTAACCAAAGACCTCTCTGTCCCGAACAGATTTTTCTGCAAATTGCAGGGCTTGTCCCTATACCTGTTAACTAAATGTATAAAGGTATATATAGTTATACCACCCCCTAGATTTTTTTCCAGTTGTTGAATATATTGTGCAGTGTTTAACTCATCAGACCCTTAAAGCTGTCCACTTTATCTTTATTTAAAAAATTTGAACTCAGGGCCAGCATGTACTGAGCACAGTGTTTGAAATTTAAATGTGAATAAGATAGTATGTCCATATGTGTGTATTTGTATTTTTCCCAGTAATTCATCTTTTCAAATTGGTCAGTTTATGCAAGTAGGGGGCTCTTGTGAGGGTAGGTAGGATAGAAAAGTGGGCTGAGTTCTGTGCCTCCTGATGGATCATTTGCTTTTTGCCCTCCTTTAAGCAGGACAGGAAAAGCTTGTTTCCCTTTGGTTATTGGGGCCCTTTACCAGGATCAGCTAAACGCATGGGTTTGGGCTTAGGAAAATAAGGCCTACAGTTTCCCACCTTAATGGGGCCATTGCCATAATCTCCATATTCCTAATTCACTGCATTTGCAGTTTTTTCCAGGTTCTTGTTAATAGTAGTGAATAAACTTACAGTTTAAGAAGTGAATAATCTAAGGACAGTAAGCATCTGGCGTAGTGAAACAGTTCTGGATGTCTGTTGTTTTCTCTGCCTTATATCCATTCATTCTTCTTTTATTAACATGATTTTTATTTTCCTTGAGGTATTGCCCCTTCAGAAATCTCAGTTCATGTAATTCTGTTGGACTTTACTCTGCCCTCATAACTCCAAAAGTGTGCATGTGACCTGAACCTAGTCAGAGAAGTCCGGTGAAACTTGATTCTGGATTGTTGGGTTTTGTGTGTGTTGCTTATGTGTGTGTGTTTGCATTATTTGAGATTATTTGCATCCATTTGCTTTTTATACTGAGTATTTCTGGAAGGATTGAATGCTGGGGCTACCAGGGAACAGATCTTCCCTGTAAAGGAAGACCTACCTGAAAACAGAGCAAACATAATCACATGGTGAAAACATGGAAGAAGGGAAAGTGAGTTGCGATGAAACTATTTGAGCTCCTATACTTGGTTATGTCTAAAATCATCCTTTAATTGAACTTTAAAATTATTTGAGCCAAAATTTCCATAGGTCACTTAGTTTACATATTTATATATGCTTTTTTAAATTAAGCTATTTTGAATTTATTTTATCACTTTTAGCCAAAAGAATCTTGATTAAGAAACATCTAAACCAGTATTACTTATACAATATTAATCTTTAACTTTATGGGATTGTAGACGTGGAATTTCTATGAATAAGTATCATGCATTCTTTTCTTTGGGTTCAAAGTAAGAAAAAATTTAGGTGGGATTTTTGTGAGCCAAGCTGGTTAGATAATATAAGAAATAATGGCTGAATATTTGCTTCATGTTCTGTTCTAAAATTCCATCTGACTGACCAGTTTTAGGCCACTCTTGGAGAGCTGGTATGGTAATTGGTACAAAGGACTTAGGTACAGAGGAAGACAATTTTTCCCCACCCCTACCTTTGCATTGCACATGTGGGTGATAGCTGTATTTGTGAAATATCTTAATATGCTAATATACTCTGTATAAGTTCTATGAAGAGTTTCATGTTAAAATAGAAGTTGATTGGCACCATAATTACAATTAACATCATTGATGTTTTCACTTTCTTAATATCAGGACTTTCTCAAAATCAGGACATTGGATAGTTCTATATTCCCTTAATTGTGCTTTCCTAGCGAAACAATAGGAACCTGAAAATAAAGAAATTAGAAAGTATTGAAAGATTTTAATGAGCAAATTGAGGTGTTGGAACTTATTCTGAAAACAGATTTGAGATCATCGTAGACTATGATGTGTTAATACTGATAAGGATGATCAAAGGGTTTGGTAGAAGTGAAAAATACGTTGAAAGAGACAGTGTGATTGATTTAGGTCTGTGAATTAGAGTACATCCATATAAAGTTCCTCTACTGTTTGAGCCCTGCAGTTCAGCATGACAGTCTTTGAGAAAAAGAAGGCTAAGGCAGATTTACTCCAACTAATAACAGGAGCTCAATTTTACCTGAATCATATCTAAGATACAAACTACTCTGCTTGAAGTCTTTTAAAACATCTCAAGTTATTACGATTAGAAATGCTCATTGGAATGTGGGGGCTAACTTAGATATCAGATTTAATCCTCTACTTCCCCTTCTAATTTTGGTCTGTGGTTAGAATTTAAATACAGCAAAAATGGACCTAATGAGTAGAATGGTGCCCTAAGATATCTGTTGGAAAAAATATAAGATGGTCTAGCTTTAAGACAAAGAACAACAATGACAGCAAATAGAACTTAGGGCATCAGTATTAAGTAATCAGTGAAAAAATCTCTCTGGTTTGTTACAGAACAATGCCATCTGTTTGAAAAAAAAAAAAAAAAGAAAGACAACATTGCAGTGAGAATAGGAACAGTGCCAACTTTCGTTATGTTTGCTCTTTTACAAAATTTCTTTAAAATGAGGATTGGACAACGAGAGATTTGAAATCCCTGAAATTGTTAGCAATTTTTTTTTTCTGGAATACAGCTCCATAGCCTTTATAGATTCTCAAAGGGGTCTATGACCCCCAAAACATTAAAAGCAAGTTCTTTGGAGAGTATTTCTCAGGTATGAATGTTTTATGATTGTATCTAAATCTGTTATGTGCCTTGGGATGATGTGAGATTGAATTGGGATATGTAAAACAAACCAGCTCCTCAGGTAGACTGTAGAGCATACATCGAGCTTGGCTCTGATTGTTTGCTTTATTCATTGTTGAAGACACTCTTTAAAGAGCAGAAGGGATTTGCCTTCTTAAGCTGCATTTTACTTGGTTTTCCTTATAGAATAAAGGTTTCTCTTTGGACTTGTCTTTTGAGGTCAAACAAGCTTTGACACGAAGCACAAGAGATACAAAAATGAACACTGAGAGGATGCCACTTCTTATGTGTTCTGTTTTCACCCTGCACGACCAAGTTGAACTCCTACCTGGTTATGCCTGCTTTAGGCTTTGATGCTGACAGAGGCCTCTGGATATCAGTTTACTTCCAGAGTTGCTTATTTACTATTACTGATCTTTCTTATTATTTTATTTTTTATCCTTTATAGAAGTGGTAGTTTCCTTTCTCTCCTCCCTCTTCCTTTCCCTGTCCTTTTCTCTCAATAATCTTCTCTTGACTTCTGGCAGGATGGAAACGGTTGCAGTCTTCTCCTGCTCACTCCAATAGTCCCATTGAAATTATCAACATATATTTAAATTTTAATTTAAAAAAGTAAAGACAGTACCAGAAACTAGAAAATCTATTACCAATTCATCCTCTTAACACCTAAATATGAAAGAAGTGTGCCTGGGAAGGTAGGTAGAGGAGAAATCTTAATTCAGATATATCAAGAGAGGGATAGAATTTATACCCTTGATAATCAGGAATAGATCAGTTTCTATATCACCGCTGGAATCAAAACTTCAATTTGCTCCAGCTTGGATTTGGTCATGTTCTGACAGAATAAGCAGAATATGTGTATTGTGTGGCTGGCTCTTAATCATAGTTTAACAAAGACTTGGATACTGCTCTGCATAAATCCTGGGTAAAGGAAATGAGGAAAATTCTTGGTATACAGCTGAAGATCACTGCCATTAGTTTTCCTAACTCTGATTCCATCCTTATTCCCACATTTCACTCATGACTTGATATCTGATATGCAAAATAAATATAAATTATTTTATTTTAACACTAGCTTAGTTTCACAGATTGAGAGAAGAATTTCCTAATGTCTGAAAGAAGCCACCTTAATTTCCAGTATTGGAACCTGTTCCTCTGTAAGGATAATTAACAGAAATATTATCAGCCAAAAGAATGGTATTGCATTTCAAAGAAAAATCTTCTAAAGCAGAGGCTGGCAAACTTTTTCTGTAAAGGACCAGATAGTAAATATTTTGCTTTGTCAGAGGATCTCTGTTGCAATATCTCAAATATGCCTTTATGGCATAGAGAAAGATATAGAAAATATATAAACACATGAGTATGGCTGTGTTCCAATAAAATTTTCTTTACAAAAATAAGTCATAGGCCAGATGTGTCCTGCAGGCCACGGTTTGCTGACCCCTGTTCAAATGAATCAGTGTGAATATCTTTCTAACGTACAGATAGCATAGATTTCTCATTCACTCCCATGATTTAAGATGCACTTGATTATATCAAAATAGAGCAGACAGTAATGAAGATGAAAACATAAATGTCAAATTTAAAATTCAAATGCAGTTGCTGAACAGTGTTTGGTATATTGCATAATATTGGATAGATATAATTTTTGAATAGATGCAATGGCAATACCAAATGCTAGTAAAAATGAAGAGAAAATAGATCACATATATTTTTCTGATGGGAATATAAAATGGTACCACCACTCTGGAAATGTCTTAATAACCTATATATAAAACTATCATACAACCTAGCAGTAGGACTCTTGAACATGTATCACAAAGAATGCTGAAATCTTCATGTAAAAACCTGTACACAAATATATACAGTAGCTTTATTTAGGAACAACTCAGATGTCTTTCAGTTGTAAAGAATTAAACTGTGATACCTTCATACTATAAGATACTATGCAGAGTGTCAAGTAAAAAGGATGACTTTTAGGACAGAAAACAACCTATAACCTCCAGAAAATTTTGCCGAGGGAAAAAGGTCAGTCTCAAAGAAGTTCTCAGAAGGTTCCATACTGTGTGATTCTATTTTTAAACATGCTTGAAATTACAAAATTATAGAACCAAGTTCATGTTTGTAGGGGGTTAAGGAGTGGGTGTATAAGGACAATGTGAGGGAACTTTATGATGAAAGAATTGTTCTGTATCATGACTGTATCAATGTCAACAGCTAGTTTTGATACCACACTAGGGTTTTGTAAGATGCAACCACTGGGGGAACCTGGTAAAGAAAACACAATAGATTCCCCTGTCATTTCTTACAACTACATATGAATCTGAAATTTTCTGTAATAAAATGTTTAATATTTTTAAATGAAGGCAAAAAAAGACATCCCTGGGTTCTGTGTGTATGTTGTGTGAGGGAGACAGAGACACTTTGTTTTTAGCAGAAATGCTTTATAAAAGATATTAAAGGAACTTCTTTAGGCTGAAAGCAAGTGATACTAGAAAGTAATTCAAATCCACATCAAAAAATGAAAGCACTGGTAAAGGTAATTAGTATGTGATTTAAAAAGACATTATAATTGCATATTTCTCCTTCTTTTATCTCAACTGATTAAAAAGCTATTGCATAATGAAATGTGTATATAATTATCTAATAGCACAAAGGAGGTGGGTGGGAACAAAGCTTATTTAGAGTGAGGAAATGACGTGAGATAATTAACTTGAATCCACAGAAACATATGAAGAGAATTAGAAATGGTAAATAAGAAGGTTATCAAAACCAAATCTGCAACTATATTGTTTCTCTTTGTCTCTCTCAGCTTTTTGAAAAAGATACAGCATTACATAGGTAATTATTATAGCTACTGCTATAATTGTTGGGTTTGTAACACATGTAGATGAATTGTGTGTAACAAAAACAGCACAAGAAGAGGGGAAGGGAGAAGAGAACTATAAAGGTGTAACACTTCTATAGTTCACTGGAATTAATTTAGTATAAATTTGGTGTAGATTCTGATAACTTAATTTAAATATATACTCTAGAGCAATCACTAAGAAATTAATGTGAAATATTGGAAAAATCATGAAAGATTAAAATATTGCACTAGGAAATATTCTTTCAAAGCAATAAAGGAGGAACCAAGGAAAAAAATGATGCAAGACATAAACTAAAAGGCAAATAGCAAAGATAAGTCCAATGATATCAATAATAGCATGAAATGTGAATGAATTAAAGAATGTAATCAAAGGCAGAGACAGATAAACTGGATAGAAAAGCAAGTTCAAACTCTATTTTGTCTACCAGAGACATAGATTCAGATACACAAGTAGGTTGAAAACTAAAGGATCAGAAAGTATATTCATGTAAACCAGCAACTATATCAAAGTTGGGATGGCTGTAGTAATATCACATAAAATAGAATTTTTTAAAAAGAGTTACTAGAGATAAAGAGGGACATTTTATAATGGCATAAGGGTAAATCTACTAGATACATCTAATAGTTATAAACATACATCAATCTAGAAACAGAGCCCCCAAAACATGCATGAAACAAAACTGTTGGATGTAGGAAGACATACACAATTCAACAATAATAGTTGAAGTCCTTAATACCCCATTTTCAATGATGCTTATAACTAGACAGAAGATGACCAAGTTATAGTAAACTTAACACTGACAGACATACATAGGACACTTCACCCAAATGCAAGGCAGTACACAGTCTTCTTAAGAGCAGGAACATTTGGAACATTTTCCAGGAGAGATCATATTCTACATCATAAAACAAGCCTCAATGCATTTCAAATAATTAAAATCAGACAAAGTATGTTCTCCAAACATGATGGAATTAATTACAAATCAAAACAAATAGCGGGAAATTTTCAGGGAAAAAAAATGGAAATTCAGTCACACACTCTTAAATTAAACAAGTAAGAATTTAGAAAATACTTTCTCACATGCTCATTTCCAAGATCCCAGAGACCCTGCTGTTCATTGCCATGCCTTTAGCAGTAGGGATGACGATCAAGTCCAAGCTTCTCAAGTTCTCCCAGCTGCCACTGCAGGTCATCACCGCTTCTACTTTGGCTGCTCCTAGGTGACCTCTTCCTGGCCTACACCTGCCAGGTCTTCATTGTGCTGAAGGGGATCATGGTGCCCCTGGTTGGCCTCCTTGTGGGCTGCTGCCTGTGCACGTACCTGGAGCTGCCAGTGGCCCAGCGGTGGACTGTCAGCATTGCAGTAGGAGTGCAGAACAGCCTGCTGACCTGGGCCATGCTACAGCTGTCCCTCTGCCACCTTCCAGCCATCTGTGTCTCCCAGGCCCCCTTCATTGTGGCACTGAGCATCACCTCAGAGATGCTGGCCTTGGTTATTAGTCACTTCACCTATAGCAGCGTGTGCACAGTTCCCTGAGGCCACTGTGTTAAGCTTTTGCCTCCCCTGGCCCCCAGCTCCCCACACTGTCCCCACACCAAAGGCCTTTAGTTCTCATGCACTATGCACTCAGAAAAATCCAGGCTTTTTTTTTTTTCAATCAGTTTTCTATTTTTCAGCCTTCAGTACCAGAGAGGTCATGCTCAGGTAGGTGGACACTGCCCAAGAAAATATATGTCAATAAAATAGAAAAAGAAAAAGAAAATACTTTCTTAGGGGTGAAAACAAACATGAAATATAAAATAAAAAAATTGTGGGATATTAGTAGACAGGAGCTTAGAGGGAAATTTATATCATTAAATAGCTATATTTAGCAAGAAGAATTTTAAGCCAGTAATCTTAACTTTTACCTTAAAAAAAACTAGAGAAAGGAAGGGAAACTAAAACGAAGGAAGGAGAAAAAATGAAATAATTTTTAGGATGGGCCTGAAGTAAGTGGAATAGACCTTAGAAAAAATGAGCGAAACCATGGTAGCGCCTCAAAAGATGAACAAAACTGGTAACTATATGAACTACAAAAACAAAAAACAAAAACCAGGAAAGACTCAAATTAGTAAAATAAGGAATGAAAGAGATTACGTTGCTACTAATGTCCCAGAATGAGAAGAATTATAAGAGAATACTATGAGCAACAAAATTAGATGCTTCAGATGAAATGGACAAATTCATAGAAGGGCACAGAATACTGAAACTGACTCAAAGGGAAAAAA
The DNA here is from genome assembly GCF_009834535.1 of Camelus ferus. Lineage (NCBI taxonomy): Eukaryota > Metazoa > Chordata > Mammalia > Artiodactyla > Camelidae > Camelus > Camelus ferus. The sequence goes on from NC_045699.1 coordinate 25,139,287, forward strand.
CAAGTAGAAAATCTGAATAGATATAAAAAGATTAAAGATACTGAATTGTGATTTAGAGGTTTTCCACAAAAGCCAGGCCCAGGTGGCTTCACTGGTGAATTCTATTTAATATTTGAAAAAGAATTAACACCAATCCATCACAAACTCTTCCATAAAAAATAGAAGAGGAGAGAACACTTACCAACTCATCCTGTGAGGCCAGTGTTACTGATGCCAAAACCAGATAAATATGTACCAAGAAAGCAAAGTCACACACCAATGTCCCTTATGAATCTAGATGTAATTATCGTCAACAAAATACTACTAAACCATATACAGTTATATTAAAACAGTTATTTTCCATGACCAAGTGTATTTTATCCCAGAAATGAATTGTTGGTTTATCATCTGGAAATGAATCATATGAATCCATATTGACAGAATAAAGGAAAAAAAATCACGATTATATCAACAAATGCAGAAAAAGTATGTAAAAGTGTCCAACACCCTTTCAGTATAAAAACATTAAAAAACTAGGAACACAAGGGAGCTTTCTCAACCAGATAAAGGGCATCTACAAAAAATTCATAACTAACATCACACTTAACGGTAAAGATTGAATGATTTTTCTTAAATGGGAATAAGACAATTATGCCGACTCTCACTATTTTTATTCATTGTATTGGAAATTCTAACCAGGTCAATTAGACAAGAAAAATAAGTAAAAGTCATCAGTATTAGGAAGGAGGGAAGGAATAAACAATCTCCATTTGCAGAAGACATGATCTTATACATAGAAAATCCTTAAGGAATCCAATAAAAACTACCAGAATAAACAAGTTCATCAAGCTTTCACAGTATAAGGTGAGTATGGAAAAATCAATTGTAGTTATATACACTAGCAATGAATAATCCAAAAATGAACTTAGGAAATCAATTCCATTTATAGCAGCATGAAAAAATAAAATTTTTAGAAATAAATTAAGCAAAGAGTGTAAGATTTATGTATTGAAAAAAAACACATTATTGAAGATAACAGAGAAGACTTAAGTTTATGGATATTACCTGTTCATTTTTCAGAAGATAATATTGTAGAAATGATAGTACTTTTCAAGTTAATCTCTAGATTTGAGACAATACCTATCAAATTCTATCTGGCTTTTTTTTTTTTTTTTTTTTTTTGGTGAGTTGACAATATGACCCTAAAACTCATATGGAAATTCCAAGGACAAAAATAGCCAAAATAATCTTGAAAACAAAGAGCACATTTGGAGGACTCACACTTCCTGACTTTAACCAAACTGTATTAGTGAAAAGCACAAGTGACCAAAAAGAAGTTATGTTTATCCTCAGTTTCAAAGGACACAGTGAAGAAAGTGAAAAGACAGCATAATGAACGGTAGAAAACATTTGCAAATAATAAATATAACAAGGAACTTGTAGCCAGAATAAATAAATAACAATAACAGTACAAATAACCCAACTGAAAATGGGCAAATGATTGAAAAAGACATTTCCCCCGAGAAGATATACAAATGGCAAATTGGCACATGTGAGTATAATTCAAAATCATTAGTTAAATAGATTAATGTAAACCAACACCACAAGGAGATAGTACTTCACACCCAACTAGGATGGCTATCATCAAAAAAATATATATATATAATATCAAGTATTGACAAGGATATGGAGAAACTGGAACCTTCATCCATTGCTTGTGGGAATGTGAAATGGTACAGATGCCTTTCGAAACAATTTGAAGTTACCATATGACCTAGCAATTCCACTCCTAGTGTATATCCAAGATTAATGAAAACATAACATCCCAGCAAAAACTTGTTCACAAATATTCATAGCAGCATTATTCATAATGGTCAAGTTTGGAAACAACCCTCACCTGCTGGATGGATAAATTAAATAAGGTATATTTACTCAATGGAATGTTACTCAGCAGTGAAAAGGAATAAAGTAGTGATATATATACTTCAACATGAATAAAAATTGAAATTACAATTCTTACTGAAAGAAACACATCACAGAAGACCACCTGTTGTATGATTCCACTCACATAAAGGATTCAAAATAAATGAAAAATCTATAAAAACAGAAAATAGGTGTGGTTGTCTATGCTTGGGCAGTGGTGGGGAGGAGAGGATTTGGGACATAATTTGGAGTCATTGCTAATAGGTACAGAATTTCTTTTGGTGTGATTGTAGTGATGGTTGCATATCTTTTGAATATACTAAAAACTAATTGTACATTTCAAATGAGTTAGTTTTATGATATGTGAATTATATCTTATTAAAGCTGTTTTAAAAACTGTGATAATACTTCATACTCATTAGAATAACTAAAATTTCAAGTCTGACAAGATCAAGTGTTAGTGATGATGTGCAGCAGTAAGAGCTCTCCATGTATTTTGTAGGGGTTGTAAAATGCTATATTTGTGCATTCTTTAGGAAGAATTATACACTCAGTTACCATAGAAATGGGTGATTCCAGCTCCTATGAATTCAAACAAGAGAAATAAAAAGTATATATTCCTATAAGAGTTATATGCTAATGTTAATTGTAAGTTTATTACAAACAGACTTCAAAAAAATAAACCCACAAATGTCTATCAAGTGAATGGTTAAACAAATACACTATTCAAAAATTGCTACAAATTATTGTGCCATAATAAAATATAAGAAACATAGTAACTTGCACAATGTAAGTTTATCATCTTATGGTTTTGAAATTAGTTCTTTAAAATGAGTCACACTGGACTTAAAAAAACTAAGGTGTGAGCAGGGCCTGGTTCCTTTCTGGAGATTGTAGGGGGGAATCTGTTAGTTTGTCTTTTCCAGCTTCTGGAGCTGCTCATAATCATTGGCTGATGGCCCCTTCCTCTATCTTCAAAGCTAGTTGAGTTGCAGTTTTGCATCTCTCCACTATTCTCCCATAGTCACAAGCTTCTGTATTGTTTGGTGGTTTTGTGGTGAATATGTCCTTTTTAAAATAAAATAGAAGATGTTTCTTATTTGAAAAAAAAATATTAAATTGATTTATCCTTTAATTCATGAAGTCCATTTCTAAGAAAATACTTTCTTACGGTATCAGAGATCCATGCCACTTTTATATGCAAGAATACTCATTTCATCCTGTTGCACAGAGAAATTAGAAACAGCCAACTGTCCAAAAGTAGGAGTAGAATTAGGGTTGGTGTAAATAGATCATGGGATGTTGTCAGTCATTGAAATGTCTTTATGCTAACAGAAGTTCATGACACAGGAAAGATCCAATGTAAATATCTAAAAATTATAACTGAACATTTATCATGACCCCATTTTAAACACCAGGAAAATTTACAGAATTGTCAGTAGTATTTCTGCAGTTATTCATGACCTTTATTTTTATGTCTTTTTGTATTTTACCTATGTCTGCTATAAATGTGTATTACTTTTATGAAGCAATACAAAAAGAATGTGCTTGGCATATAGGATCCTAAATAAATAGTGATGAATAAAATTAAATTAATCAAAATGTTCAAAATGGTATATAACTGGATATGGTTAGATGTTTCTATTATATAATGGAAAATAGAGAAAAGGTTTGTACTAATGGAGAGTTTGGCTGGTTCCTATCTGTATATTAATTTACACTATGTGAAACAGCCCTTTTTATAGGTCAAATATTAGCAATTTTATGTTCCATCCAAATGTATTGTGAAGATATTTTAACAGATGAATTATGGGGATAAATGTCTGTATGGGACACTTATGAGAAGAACATATCCATTTCTACTCCGAAGTACTCATGGTTAAATTTTCAGGCTTGAGGAATTCAAAGGACTTTACTAGGATATATTTTCCACGTCAGTAAAATGTCTTTTTAAATTTTTTATCTTGGCAGAATTCATTTTTCTATAATAACAACAGTATATGAGGTGACGATATCTGCATTGCAGCTCACAAAAGCCTATTTAATCCACAGTGGAGCTGAAATATAGTAGTAATTTATCCACATAAAATTGTGTCCATAATAATGTTGCTATGGGGAGTTGAATGCAGAGTTTATTTCTAATAGAAACATTAGAAAACATGGCTCTCGTGGGACTAGAACCCACATTCCCTTTGTTATTCATGTTAGTGTGGATAAAACTGCTTTAAAGGGCTCATGGCTCCATAAGAGCACGTTCTGCTTCACGTGCTCACGGATTGCGCCTGGTAGTGCGTATCATTACTGCTTTCAGTCTGTTGTCCTGAAAGGAGAGACGTCAGCCAGGCGTCTGGTGACTTGGGCTGAGTCCACTGAATCCAACTCTTTCAGCCCAAGAGTTGCTTAGTATCTTTGGCCCTGTCTCTCAAATTTTCTGTGATGACTTTTCCATGTTTGAGGAAAATTTGTTTCTTAACAATGTAGTGTGGTTGTTAGTAACTATAATAAAATGGGTTAAATATTATTTACATAATAATAAGTTTTCCTGTGGCTTTATAATGCTCACAACATTAAGCAACTGATTTAATGCTGGATCCAAAATACAGGTGAATTCTATAAATAAAAGCTACAAAAATTTTTCCCTAAATGTGTTCTCTTTTTGTTGTTGGGTTTCGTATGTGCTTCTTTTTTTATAATTTAAATATATTTGATTTACAATATTTCATCAGTTTCAGGTGTATAACATAGTGATTGAGTATTTTTATACATTATATTCCATTTAATTTATTACAAAATAATGGCTGTATTTCCCCATGCTGTTGCTTTTTAATTTTATAGATAGTAGTTTGTATCTCTTAAACCCTGAACCTTGTCTTGCCCACTCCACACTTCCTCTCCCAGTGGTAACCACTGCTTTGTTTTCTATATCTGTGAGTCTGCTCTGTTTTGTTATATTCATGTGTTTATTTTTTAGATTCCACTATTCGAGATAACAGAATATTTTTCTTTCTCAGCCTGACTTTTTCACTAAGCATAACACGCTCTTCATCCATGCATGTTATTGCAAATGGCAGACTTTCATTCTTTCTTATGGCTGTGAGATACACACACACACACACACACACACACACACACACACACACATCTTTATCCAGCCATCTGGACATTAAATTGTTTCAGTATCTTGGCTATTGTAGATAATGCTGCTGTGAACAGTAGGGTGCAAGTGTCTTTTTAAATTACTGTTTTTCCAGGAATGGAATTGCTGGATCTTATGGTAGTTCTAAGTTTTTTGAGATAACTCCATAATGTTTTCCATAGTGTATGCACCAATTTGCATTACCACCAACAGGGTACTAGTTGTATTACACAACAGTGTATTAGTTTCACTAATTTGATGAAACAGTTAACTATTCTGGTCTTAATGGGTGTCCTTACGTGGGGGTGTCCCTGTACAGTCTGTGTGTGCCTACTGGTTTTGGTGGGAGAGCTGGATTTGGCATGAGCACAAGTCCTGCCTTTTCCCAGGGTGTGCTGATAGCTATTATTTTGGTGTCAGATAGGGCTAGAGATGGCAAGACTAAAGCTAGAGCCATCAGGTGTGGCTGGGGCTTCTCCTCTGTTCAGTGGCCAACACCACCCTACTGGGCTCGGAGGCAGGTGTGAAGTTGCTGGAGCAGAAGCATTGAGTTCAGGTTCCGACTGGCTCTAGTCCTCTGATTGTGTGTTCTTCCTCATTCCAGTAAGGGTACCCTCAGCCTAGAAGGGTGTAGGCTGTGGCAGCCCTGGTCACAGTCAGAGTCCTGGCCCATTTCTGATTCACCACCGCTGTAAGCGACAGTAATGGCTGCCTCCACCCCATTTAGATGATGGCATGTCCAGGCTGGTACCGTGTGTCGCAGTTGAGTTCCCCCCTTAGCCAAGGCAGCCCTTGCCATTGTGTGGAGCTGTGTAGCAAAGCAACTGGGGCAAAGCAAGCGCTTATCTCAGGCTAGAGCACGTGCCAGAGCGTTCTTGGGAAATTGGCCAGAGTCCTGTGTAGTTTCAGTCTATTTTCTGCCTTGTTTCAAGAGTAAGCAAATGTGTGTGAACTCTTCACAGGCAGAATCTAGGTTTCTTACAGCCCTCCTGTTGGTCTCACTGGTTTTCTAACCAGCTACAGGGACCCCTTTTTCAAGTGTCAGACTGAGGTGTCCAATATGTGGCTCGAGCCTCTCACTCCCCAGGGAGGATCTCTGCCCTTGTAACCCACCCCCCATCTTCTGTGTCCCCTTTCAGGGCCACCGGTCCAGACCTAATTGCTTCTCTTCCCTTTCTACAGGATTCCATGTGGATCTTTCTCACAGCCTTGGTTGTACAAGTTTCTGCCAGTTAGGTTTTAGTGGGGATTGCTCCACATATAGATGTATGTTTGGTGTGTTTGTTGGGGGGAGGTGAATTCTGTGTCTCCTTACTCAGCCATGGTGATCTTTCCTTTATATGCTTGTTTATTTTGTGTGAGTACTTAGAAAAGGGAACCCAGGGGGAAAAAGATGGAATTACCATGGAGAAATACACACACAAACATAAATACACCTTACACCAAGTGAGATAATGACATCTTATAAATAAGGAATAGAGACACTATTCTAGTGGGCCATGAAAATAATGATACTGATTGTCAGGTACGATGCAATGTGTAGTAGATTAGTAAATCAATATTTAAAAAGGACTATTTACCTTAGTATGTTATTTGTTATAGAATATATGCACAAGATATGCAATATATATTATTTATTTTACATATTTGCTTTGTTTTTATAGTAAAGGAAAACAAAACAAGAAAAGATGAATTGATAGTGACAGAAGAACCCAATAGCATGAACACATACCCATACATTTGGCCCCACTGGTTTTGGGGCAGAGATGATAATAATACTAATAAGGAAATAACAGAAAGCAGTATTTATTGAGCACTTACTACTTGTCAAGCATTGTACTAAGTGCTTTAAATAAATGATTTCCACTGATCCTTGCAATAGATGTGCAAAGCAGTTTAAGGAACTTGCAGATATCACATTGCTAAGAAAGGGATGCTAAAATTTGATAACATTTGTACATAATATTTATTCAAAAAGACAAAAGTAATGCTCTTTGGGTGCCCACTCTAATGTTGGCTACATTCCAAATAAACCTGGAGAATCCTTTAGGATCTTTCCTTATCCTGCTCCCTGGACCGTCATGTCCTATGAAGTTTCTTCTTCACCATATAATATCTAGGCTAAAGGTAATTTGTGTAGGCATTTTTACAGTTCTTACTTTAGTTTAAATACACAAACTTTCTTTAAAATATCCCAACAAGTGGCAAGGAGAAGATTTTATCTACTTGATGAAGAGAATAGAAAATTACTATAAAATCACTACAACTTAAGGGCATAATGTCAAATTAAAATTACATGACTGCTTTTGTTTAAAAAAGCGATCCCTCTACCCAAAGTTAGGATTATAACTTGCTTATAGAAAAATGTTTGATTTATCCTTCAGAAAATATGTGTGTATGTACACACAAGTTTACATACACTTGGACACGCAACCATATTTTATGTTATTTCAGTGACTTTGGGCAAGACACATACTGTCCAGTTCATAGAATTCAGTTCTCCCTTCTCCACCTGCCATGATCCAGTTTGCTGAGAGACCAACTGACACTTCTGTGTTGCCTCGTCGGCATTTTTAAGCCTTTGAGTTGTAATCTCTACATTTAATCAACAAATTGGTATGGATGTGAAACTGAAGATTTCTTGTATGGTTGTGGGGAGACTTCTAAGTTAGGACTTCGTGATTACTTGCTTATGCATTCCCCTCCCCCTCCAATTCCAAGCAGGATGGGAGTGAACTATTTGGGATATTGAATTTTTTCAGCTTCCAGGTTTTAGGACCCTGGTTCTTTAGATATGAAAGAGAAATTTGAGAAACATTAATAAGATAGAGAATTTGAAAGGCCATCGTACTTTCTATCTGGATCAACATTTTTGAAGGATTTGATGGTGTGCATTTTACTTAGAGATATAGGTGTGTGTGTGTGAGATAAAGTGTGCACATTTGAGTGTCCACAAATAATTTTTGGAACAAACATCTGCCAATTAGATGTAGATTTATTTGTGCTGTCTTCTGAAACTGAAATTTTTATGTCTACTTCCTATTTGCTTTTGTGATGATTTAAAACAATGCTGATATAAAAAATCAAGATTACAAGAAACAGATAAAATGGATTAATATTTAATTAGAAGGATAGAATATTCACTAGATCCAACATTTGTGTTGTAACATAAAGCTTTCCATTAAAGCCTGTAGCATCTTCCTATTAAGAGTAATTCTATAAAAAAAAAAAAAAAATCCCTGAAGGAGTTTTCTAAAGGGGATGGGTGAGAGGAGGAGGTGCCAGTTCAGAAAAGACAGTTCTGTGGTGCCAACTAAGATGATGAAAATCTCATAAACAGGAAAACTTCCCGACCTTAAATTTCACTACCCAGAATCCCATGCTATCAGAACTTAGCGTTTTGTCTTAATTACTCATCCCATGTTTCATATTTCACTTACGAGCTGGGTCTTTTATCTTTCATTTACCCACTATTTCAAAAGTAGTTGTGTATTGCCTAGTATGTTGTAGATGCTAAGGAGAAAAATATAAATATACAGGCTCAATTTTGTGGTGGACATTGTTAGCACCTGGACCGTGATGTTCAGACATTACTGGTAGGTGCTCTGTGTGACTTCAACGTGCCAGGCTGCACCTGTGATGAAGATCACTTGTGCCAGAACTGTAGACAACCCAGTTACCCTGTCCAAGTGGACTGGAAGTGACCAGAAATCAACCCTGGTGAGTAATCTTTACCAGTTACTCTCTGGAGTTTGTATATAAATATACCAGTTCTCTTTCCCTGTTAGTGGGATAATATTGAGGCATTTATGTTGTAGAATTTCTCAGTTCCCTAGGAGATTTGGCTTCAGCTGGCTACTGCAGTAACTGTCTAATAGCCTACCTTCTTAGCTCTTATCCCGTCCCTGTATTGCATCCCCTTTCCTCTTTTCTGCTGGTGTAAACCACACTTACCAAACAAACTGCTCTAATTTGAATCCTAGTCTCAAATCAGCTCTTGGGAAAACCAAATTATGGCAGTATCTGCTGTTTTATAATTTACACTCTACTTTAGTGTATCTCAAAATGAGATTATATCTACTTGCTTCAGAAACAACCTGTAATCTTGGAAACACACAGTATCCTAGAGAAATTGAACCAAAATCTCTGGTGGAAAAATGCGATAATTTGGACTTTTATCCTGCTCTCTGGTTGATTTCTGTGCTCTCTTAAGTTTGAAAACCGTTGGCCTAAGGATGACTTTGCAAATCTCTTGCCCTTATCTCCAAAATATATTGAGTTGTAGTATTTAATAGATTTGTTTGTCAATTATTTAATATTTAAAGTGATGAAAATACATATAATTAAAGTAAAAACTTTAAGGAAAATATTTTGATTATAGTCTTTAAACATCAAAATACATTTGAAAATAATAGACATCTTTAAATTTCAAATACTTTGGATTATCAAATTAGAAATGAAAGTTAAGATACAATTTGCATATACTCAGGATAGAGCCATACACAGTAAATGGCGCCGTTTGTGTGCTTTGATAAGAATATTTTGTGTTTTGACCAAGAGTATTTTTTTAGCATTTATTGCTCTGTTCATTTACCCTTCAATAATTCAAAAAATATATACTGAATAACACAAGCAGGTACTAAATTAAGATGCATAAGTGAAAAAGCAAGACATGGATCCTACCATCCAACATAGAATATCTCTGTGAGATCTAGGATATTCCTACTAAAACATATACTTGCAAGAAATTCAGAAAATAAGTATTCACCTTAAATATCACATGGAAAGAAAAATTAATATTTAAGGGGTTTTTTTTTAAACAAGCAAACCAAAAACCTTCACAATTTTCTCTACACCTTTATCATTTTGTGGAAACTGCAGTTAGTGAGAGGAATGTAGTTACTCCTTCCTTGTTGAGAGGAAATGGCACAATGTGTAGGAAGATGTGCATTTTTTCACCTTGTATGTACCTGCACAATTCTCCAAGTGGAGATTACTATTGCAGAATTTATTTTCTCTTCCATAGAGCATGGGTATCTTGGCAGATGCCATTGTTTCCAGTGATTTCAAAATTCATGCTTCTAATCAGTAAGGTTGAAAGCTTATTTATCTCTTAGAAGCATAGTCCGTCATACTTGTCTAACTTTGCAGGAGGTCAGGTTTGGATACATGTGAGATAAACATTCTGTCAGAATAAATAAACCACATTTGCACTTTACATTTAGATTTAGCAGTGAATCCCACTGTTACATCTTTTGTAATATTGAAACTTTGGAATTTCATATTTCAGCTCTGGAAGATATTAAGAACTTTTTAGTATTTGATAGCATTGTCTGAAACAAAGCAAAAAAGAGTAGCCATGATGTTTTATATTATATGGCTGTTCATTTGAGAGCCCATTTAAAAGGCTCAAATGCTCAGAAATATTGTCATAATCATCTCTTTACTTGTAGCCTGAGTATTTTCCCTTCTAAATCATATGCTCCTGCAAGTTTTCTATGAACAAGTCATTTTCCTTCCTCAATATTCCTAGCCCACCCCAGAATACTTTGACTTTATTTCTATGTTCTGAAAGTTGCTTCTGCCAATTTAATGATTATTTTTTCTGCTTGTTCTCTCACATTTAAAATTTTCCTGCTACCTCAGAGTTATACCCTTTACCTGAAATTAACATGCTTGTCTTCAGAATTGTTCCCTGTTCTCTGATCATTCTGTACTGACAACAATGTTTATCATTATTTTAAATGTTGGTATATTCTACTAGGTACCAAGGAAAATGACTTAGACAATGTCAAAATATCTACCTGCCATTAAAGCTAAAGATGAGGAAAAGTGTTGGCAGTCTTGACATTTTCTGCATCACCAGATTTTCATCTCAGCAGATTGTTGGCAAAAATGGGAAACATGGTGAAGTTTTTGGTGAAGTTTACCCCCACCTCTGTTATATGCATATTATATATGCTATATAAAATCTGTTATTGAAGAAAGGAGGGATTCTCTTTACTTTTAGAACTTTACAGAGGTTAGAGCTACACAGATATCAGAAACTCACAGGTAAATTCTGAATGGAAGGAAATCCATATTATGAACAGAGAAAAGCAGACATTGCAATATATGAAGAAAAAAATAAATAAGCCTTGCGAGGACAAGGAATTATTTTTAAGTATCTAAAGTGAACTCCCCCATGTAAACAAATGACACATTTGTACTTTTAGATGTATTCTAAACAGTGACCTCTGTTTGCAGATGACAGTGTTCTTAAAATTGAAGTACCTGTGTGGAATGGGAGAAGGGTAAACATAAAATAAGCAGTCAGTAATTTCTGCATGTCTTTTTCTTCTTTTATCTTATGCTTATGTGGTTGACAAACATACTACTTTCAGTATTTAAATGTATTTTTTATCTTCAGCCTAATTAATATATTTATGGAATGATCAAGTTATTTCATGTTAATAAAGGAGGGAAGAAGAGAAGAAAGCTGTCTGCATTTTGGTAAATTATAATAAGACAGTGGGTTGCATCAGAGTAATGCTGGTAGTGGCATTTCAAGAAGGAGAAACATGAATTTCAAGGGAAGAACATTAGGTCCACATGGTTTAGGTACTTCTTCTCGTGAGGATACTCTCTTTCCAGTGGTAACTTAAGAGTTTTGGGGTTGTATTTACTAAATGAAGACTAACTTCCTCTTAATCTTCTTGGATTAAACACATACTACTTCAGCTTGTTCCCAAATCACACTAAGATGTCAGAAAAGGGATAAAAGTCTATACATGCATCTACAAGATCAAAATACAGAAAAGGAGAAATAGCAGTAACCTGTGGAAAACGGAAAACAAATGAACACACGGTAGCTGATTAGCACCAAAACAGAAGTGCGTTCTAATGCAACAGCAGGGGGCTCAACAGGAAGCGCATCTGACTCACAGAACTGCAAAACCGGAGGCACCTCTGAAAGTGCAGTGCTTGTGGGGTTGATGAAAAAGGCAGTTACTTAAAAATCTGTATAAGAAACAATGACCTGTGTTGAATTAAAGGTTTGTTATCCGAAAAGGTTGAGGCAGGCTTGGCTGTGGACATAGGGGCACCAGGCATAGATGGGAATGGAGGTACCATGTGGAAAGCCAGGGATCTGTGAAAGCTGATATAGAGAACAGTAAAACCGCTTCTCTCACTCAGCTCTGACAACACTGGCTGCTGGGCCTGTATCCTATAGGTGGGATATTAAATAATTCACCTCCAGGGAAACTGAGAGATGTACAGACTTTGACAGTTGACATTCCCTCAACAAACAGTTCAATCTGATTGTCATACAAAGAAATCTAACAGTCTAGATATATAAAATAAAAATGAGGAAAAGGAGTGTGTTCGTGGATTAAGAAGTAGTGACTGAAAAAAAAGAGTGAGAAAAATCCTTGAAAATTAAAATGTTAAGAAAATATGAATTTCAATGAGTGTTTGAAAATAGAGTTAATAAATCTTCCCAGAACAGAAATGGATAAATCTGGGGGAAAATGGCATTAAAGGACCAACGCAAGATATCAAACATCCAAAAGATAGAAGGGGATAACCGAAGTATAGAAAGAGATAACGGTGAAAAAGGAGGAAAGAAATACACCAGAGTCATTAGAAGCTAAAATTCTGTATCAGTTCTAATTTCATCACACGTGGTGGTAGAATAATGCCACCTTTTGAGAGGTTGTGTAGTATAGGGGTTAAAACATGGACTTTAAAGCCTAATTTCAGGCATTTATATGGTGGTGTAGCAACCCTGTTCATGACTTAGGGTTTAAATTTAATTATCTTAAATTTCTCTTTTTCCCAGGAAATAACGATCAGCTATATTTCAGTATTCCTTTGAAGACCAAATAAGTAAATGAGTATAAAACACAGAGAGCAGTCTCTTGGTACTTAGGAGTTCTTAATAAGCCCTAGCTGCCATTATTTTATTTACAGATATCGAAGACCTCAAGAAATTTACTTGATTTTTAATTGATTTTCAACGACCTGCTATAAGATATGGATCCATTACAATTAAAGCCATAAATCAAGAATATGGAAAAAATGAAAATTAGGAAATAGGGATCCAAGGCAGGAAGGAATTGATGGGAACCTCTCTGATGAGGCTGAATGGAGATCCTAAGATGACAAAATAATAGCTATTTCGCAGAATTAAACAACAGACTCCAGATTGGAGAAGAAGAGGGAAGGGCTTTAAGAGTATGTATCTAAGAAAAAAATTAAAGCAATAAATTATGTGATATGTGAACCTAATGAAATTATAGTTACACTTCTGGAGGTGAGTTGAGAGATGAATTAATAGCAAGTAACTTTTAACCACATATAAGCAAATAGATAAACAAAATGATCATTAACTGCAGTTACAACAAAAAGTTTTATGAAAAAGTGAATAGGTTAGAAATGTAAAATACCACTTTAATAATTAATACAATGCTTGTAATCATAACCATGTGAACATTAAATATTGATCTAGTTAAAGTTTTTGAATAATTTCATTGGGAACAATGTGTGTGTGCATTTGGCAGGGTGGAATTAGTGTGGTTGACAGTGAGAAAAGGAAATTCCCATTTGTTCATAGTAGGAATTCAGTGGATACCTGAAAAATTAATTTTAAACCACTTTATTTTCTCACTTTATATAATGAAAATATGATTTTTGTGTATTTTATGGTAGCAATATTTGCCTTAAATATTGAAGAGGGAATTTTAAATACCTCAATACTGAAAAGGGAATTTTTGATGAAAAAAAAAAGAATGTTCTTTATGTGTTGTTTTTGCTAGGAAGCCATGAAACAAAACGAAACAGATTGTAGAAAGGGAAATATGGGAAAGTCTTTAAAGAAAAACAATCTGTTTTTGCTGGGAAAACGATATTCCCAGAGGTTGTTGATGAGCTATTACTTTCCAACTCCAAATGACAGAATGCATAGGCAAGCCCTACCTTTAGAACAATTCAGATAGCAAGAGTTAGAAGATAGTGTCAATCACATTCCTTCCCAGAGGACTGTGGGAATCACTGAGACCACAGTCACAGAGTTGTCCCTCTGCAAGATGTTTTATAGTGTAGACCAGGTGTCTGAGAAGACAGGGCATATAAAATGATCAGTGATGGGGGTGGATTGAGTTCTGCCCTTTCAAAATGCAGCCTATAAAATTTCATAAAAAATAAACAGATCAGTATAACCTATAGGACAGTTTATCAAAGGAAAATGGTGTCTAACATAACGTGATGTATTATTATACCAGGGATAAAGTGCAAGAGAGAGATAAGTAGAGCTTTTATTCCCCTGACCACAGAGATATGCAGGTAAGTCATGTGCACTTGTTTTTTTCTTAGCAAAAAATTATCAGTATCATGACAAGAGCTATGCTAGAAAAAGAAATTAATTTCTCTGCAGGAATGTAGGATGCAGTTTATAGAGGGGAACTCTAGGGGTAGAGGGATGAAAGTTAAAAAAATTGGGGAAGATATTGTAAAAGTCTTGCTATTAATGAATAGCCTTTATGTATTAGTATTTTGAGAATCTCATAACATTTTTACCTCAAAATTATTCAGTGATGTTAAATTTGATTACTGCAAAAAGAGACCAAGATATCTGTGCAAAATGAGATTACAATTAAATTATAATCAAGCCTTATTTGAAGAATTGGAACAACTAATGAGAACCAGACGTGAAATGACCAGGAGAGAATTTATGTTTTTACTCTATCCATACCCACATCAAAGGGCAGATTTAATCATACTTGAACATTGAGAAGCCATGGGCAATTTTAGACTGCCAGATGAAAGTACTTTCCTCAGTAACATCTTCTCATTTAATAATTCTCCCATATAGAGAAAAGTTTTATTATAGTTAACCTAATTTCAGTATGCTGCAGAGAAGTATCATTGACTCCATTCTTAATTCCTGGGGGAAAAGCTGACATTTAGCTCTCTTTCTTTAAAATATAACTATTTTTACATTTGGTAACTATTACCTAATATCACCTCAACCACCTTTGATTCAATCTCAGTAGTCCAAGTTACTCCAGCCTATCTTCAGAGGCCAAATTCTCCAGCACTTTAATTATCTGTGTAGCTCTCAGCTGAGCACACTTCAATTTGACCACATCTCCATTTTGCTCCTGAGCTCAAAATTGAAGATATTATACTAATAAGGATTTGACCACTATTGAGTATAATGAGATGATAATTTTTCAATTATAGTATTTTCTAGTATAATGTGTGCTTATACTGTACATTTTTTCACTCACATTGTAGTGTTTCTAATTCATAATTGACTTGTAATATCCTATGACCTCTAAATCTTTTACAATTCTAATTATAGATAAGTTTAATGTATCATTAACTAAGATTTCACAATCTCTTAGGAGTATTTATTTTATATACTTGTTTTTCTCAACTTATTTTGTTCTTTAAAGTTATATTACATATTTATCCTTTAAAATTTATAATTAATATCTTAGCATTAGTAATACATATGAATGTAATCAGTTGAACAAAAACAACAACGAATTCTAACTTCCACTCCAGGTTCTGAGTTAAATCGATTTTGGAAAAGGCACTTTACATTTTTTTTCACTATTCTTTTCATAAAATAAGAATTCTGGAAGAAGGGACATCTGAGATTTTTATGTCTCTAAAATACTATGATTTACAAAAAATTATTTCCCATATCTTGGAAAAATATTAAATTAATATTTATTGAGCATCGTGCTTTCTGTGTGCCATATACTGTATTAGACCCTGTAATAAAGCAGTGAACAAAACATACAAAAATATATTCCTTGCATTCTATTTGGAGAGATAATAAATTATTATAATAGTACTTCTTAGTGCTAAAAAGGAAAAAAGTTAAAAAAGAGAATTAAGAGGTAGTGAAAATGGCATAATTTTATTATTTTTTTGGCTGAGTAGTATTCCATGGCATAAATATACCACAACTTCTTTATCCAGTCATCTGTTAATGGACATTTAGATTGTTTCCATGTCTTGGCTGTTGGAAATACTGCTATGAACACTGAGGTGCATGTATCTTTTTGAATTAAGGTTCCCTCTGGATATATGCCCAGGAGTGGGATTACTGAATTGTCTGCTGTCTATTTTTAGTCTTTTGAGGAATCCCCATACTGTTTTCCATAATGGTTGCACCAAAGTACATTCCGCCTAGCCGTGTAGGAGGGTTCTCTCTTCTCCCCACACTCTCAAGAATTTATCATTTGTGGACTTTTGAATGATGGCCATTCTCATTGGTGTAAGGTGATACCTTCTTCCAGTTTTGATTTGCATTTCTCTGATAATTAGTGATATTGAACATTTTTTCATGTGCCTATTGGCCATTTGTATGTCTTCACTGGAGAATTGCTTGTTTAACTCTTCTGCTCATTTTTGGGTTGGGTTGTTTGTTTTTCATAATTAAGTTGTATGAGCTGTTTATATATTCTAAAATTAAGCTCTTGTCAGTCTCATCTTTTGCAAATATTTTCTCCCATTCCGTAAGTTGTCATTTTGTTTTATTTTATGGTTTCCTTTGCTGTGCAAAAGCTTTAATGTTTAATTAGGTCCCATTTGTTTATTTTTGCTTTTATTTCTGTTGCCTGGGTAGACTGCTCTAGGAGAACATTGCTAAGATTTATGTTAGATAATGTTTTGCATATATTTTCTTCTAAAAGGTTTGTAGTGACTTGTCTTACAGCATGAATGGGCCTGGAGATGGTCATTCTAAATGAAGTAAGCCAGAAATAGAAAGAAAAATACCATATGATATCACCTATATGTAGAATGTAAAAAAAAAAAAAAGACAAACAAACTTACTTACAAAACAGAATCAAACTCACAGACATAGAAAACAAACTTATGGTTACCAGGAGGGGAAGTGGGTGGGAAGGGATAAATTGGGAGTTCAAGATTTGCAGATACCAGCTAATATATATATAAAACAGATAAACAAAAAGTTCATATGGTATAGCACAGCGAAGTATTTTCAATATTTTATAGTAATCTATGGTGAAAAAGAACACGAAAACAAATATATGTATGTTCATGTATGACTGGATCATTATACTATAAACCAGAAATTGACACAGCTTTTAAACTGACTATACTTCAATCAATGTTATCAATCAATCAATATATATATGTACATATAAATATATAAAAGATAGTGAAAGTGTAGATTTTTTAAATAGGGCAAGGGAAGTTACACATAAATAGTGCTATAGGAGAAACAACCTAAAGAAAGCTAACAAAACTATTATCAATGGAAGAACACTCTAGGCAGAAGGAATAACAAGTATGAAAGTCTTGAGGCAGGGGTATGACTGGCATATTTGAAGAACAGCAAAGAGGTGGGTGTGCCCAGAGAACAGTGGTGCAAAGAAGAATGTTAAGAAATGAGATCAGATATGTAATAGGATGAGGAGAGATTATGCAGTGCCTTGTAGAACATTGTAAAGACCTAGCCTTCACTTTTAAGTCAGATGGGGACCAACTGGAATGTTTTGAGTTCAAAACTGACAGATCTAATGGCATCACTGTTAAATGCTCTATTAAAATAGACCAATATGGTGCAAGAGCCGTGGTCAGTTGGAGAGTGTGGCAGTGTAATTCAAATGAGAGATCAAGATAGGAGGCTGTTTTATCATAACTTGGGCCAGAGCAGTGGTAAGAGAGGGATCAAAAGTGATTTAGTTCTAAAGATATTCTAAAGTTTACAGAATGTGCCAGTGGATCAGGTACAAGGTGTAGGAAAAAGAAAAGTATACACAATCATTACATGGTGTGATATAGATGTATGATATATCAGTGTGACCCATCCTTTTGTAAAAGACTTCAGGTGCATATTGGATTTGCATTTTCTGCTAATTTTAGAGCTTTCATCTCTTATGCATTACTGAAGGGTCTGTAGATTTTAACATTAATTTGTGGAAGAAAAACATTTTTTCTGTAAATAAGTAAAATCTGTTATTTACTTAGAATAATTTGATTCAAATATACCCATGTTTGTAACGTGCTTCCAGGTACTGTATCTCCATCTGTATGTCTGTCTCTGTCTCTGCTTTCATCTCTACATCTACATCAGTATCTGTATCTATTTGTATCTATCTAAGTGAAGATAGAGATAAATATACTTTAAGCTCAAAACACAGTCTTGCAGAAGTAATAGACTGCTGAAATTAGAGATTGATTACCATCATTCTCTCCAGCCATCAGTGTAAAACCTTTCTGCCACTTAAAGTTCCTACCTCTAAAACAAGCTCTTGTCCTTGCTTTACTGATAAGGACGCAAAACTGACCAATGGGTACGAATTCTCTAGAGGAGAACTATTGTTAAAAATCTCAGCTGTGGCTGTATTGAATTTCGCTAGTCCATTATTAGATGATTTGAGGGAATCTTCTCAGTATCTTCAGATAATTTCATTTGTAGATTTAATACTTCACCCTCTCTTGGAAAGTCCTTTCAAATATTACCTGCTTTGAAAAAAAAAAAAGAATGGTATGGAGTTCTCATCAATAAGAAAGAAAATATGAGGCTAATACTGCTATCAGTACTTTTACATGCAGGAAATTCAAGTAGACTTTCAAAAGGCAAGATAAAAACTAGCCTACAGTAATAATCATAGCACTTAAGTTCTGTTCAATTTTTTTATTATTGCTTTTACTTTACACCTGCTATGATCATACTGTGCAGCTCTGAGAATGCATTAACTGCAAGCACTAGTACTTCCAATAGATCAGTTAACAACATATTTCAGTTACCGAGAGTCTGATGGGCTCAGCAGACAAGGTTAACAAAACAGTCATTGAGCAAGGCTAGAGGATGCAAAAGAAATTTCAAGTCAATCTTGGAAAATTCACAGATATCCTTTTATATCTATTCTCATTAAAATCCTGTTTGGAAGACCTTGGCCAGAGTCCAAAAAAGGTTTCCTTTTTTATTATGTTGAGATTGTAAAAAGGTTCTCTTACAGTAAATGATTTCAGTTTGAAACTTGAAACATGCAGAATGATGTGTTTGGGTTGAGAAGACAGACACTAGGTACATACAGGTGCATACATCATATATGTGCTCACTGCCGCCATCTCCCCAACCACCATCCCAGTCATCACTGTAGTTTTCCCTAAGGATTCACTTTAAGGTGATATATGGAATTTTGCATTTTTATTTATAGTTTTGTTAGTAAGACCTTTTAACAGTAATTCAGTACAGTGGCAAATTGTTTCACATTTCATTTGTGTGTGTTTGAGTTTGTCTTTGATGCCCTCCATACAGCAAAACACTTGACAGCCACCAGTTGATATGGTGTGTTATGCAGAATATTTAAGATAAAAAAAGTCTCCCCACACCCAAACTTGTCATAATGAATGTAATTCCCACTTTGCTCATTCTTTTAGTTAAATGCAGTAAAGGGGACACTTGGAAGGCATATGTTACCTGGAGCACAAAGAACACATGAAACTGTATCAAGCAGGAGCAATTAGTGTGGAATTATTTTTATCATTTTAGTGAGCAGATTCCTATATATAAAACATAGGACAAGTTCTCTTTCCTTTCTGTTTCATCATTTTATTCCTTGTTTTTTTCCCCTATTTTATTGAATTTTATTGTCTCTTAAATATTTTGACCACAGAACACTTTCATTCCTATTTTAAGGAACTACTGTTTTTTGTTTTGTTTTGTTTTTCAGTTCACGCTTTGAAGTAACACTGTGCTGTAGTATATAGTTTGATGGATGAGCCCTGAATTAGAGTCATTGGGTTGCTGGCAAAATATTCTTTGACCACTGGGTTTAGCTATTGCACTGTCTAAAACCATATGCTTTTTTTGGTTATTTGTGTTTTCTTTTTTTAAAAAATGTACTCTTTTGTTTTGTAGTTATTGCATATCTGCTGCTAGATGCTGCAAGAGTAATAGTGAATAAATACAAACTATCCTTGTGTTCATAGAAATTAAAGTTTAGCTGAGAATACAAAAAAAAAAAAAATCTTGACCCTAAAATGTTGTTTCAGGAGACAGTACCTAAGAGACAATGTATGAGTAATCCATGAGAACCTGGAAGCTCTGTCTTTAAAATGAAAGTATGACCAGGGAAATGGAAACAAGGACAAAAGTGGGGTGTATAAAGTTGTCAGTACTGATGACTAATTTTTGGAATGTCACTCATCAGCAATTACCCACCTTCACTGCTTCTCCGTTGTGACTTGTTAATATTTACAATATGCAATTTTGATTGATTGAATTACGTAAATCACTCAAATGTTTAGAGGAGTTTCATATGCATCCCTAGGAGTTCAGTTTTACAGCACAGTGCTTGCATCCAAATTGAAGTGTGCCCTTTACTTGCTGCTTTTGCATCTGAGATAAAGAAGCTTTCACTTATCTCTCCTTACTGTTGTAACACTAGCCCAGCTGACTTCACCACTCCCTCCCACTTGACAGCCCTCTGGGGAATGAGGCTAGATTCAAGGCGGGGTGATCTCATTGGGAGCACAGCATATGAGAGCTTAGTGGGCACATAAACTGGTGGAGCAGAGTTGTGGGCTGATGTAAGAGCTGAACTGACCTTGTGTTCTGTTGACTCTCTGTGCTAGTGTAGGCATCCCATAATTAAGCCACTTGGGCATAGATTTAGTCTGTGTACTCTCAAATATATTTTGGAAAAAAAAAAAAAAACCTTGTAAGTTTTGAGTCACTTACTGAAAATTTTTTTTTTATTATACTTCTCATTTTTAGAAGATATGTATTTGTTTAAAATTATCTTATAGTAAGTGAGGACTTAAAACTGATTGAACATAAAATAATTTTGATGCAGTTTCCAGAATCTTCTTTTACCACTCAGGTTTCTCTGTTAAGTGCATGCCAGTTTTGCCTGGAGAACCACAGCTACCTCCTTGAGCTTACTCTTACAAGACTGTTAGCCCATCCTCCTCTAAACAAGTGATTTGAGGCACATATCCTAGAAGCATTTTTTTTAATTGAGGAAAAATTTACAAATTGAGCTAAGATGGCTCTGGGAGATGGTTAACTTTTTAAATAAAATAGTGAATTAAGCCCTCACAGAGAAGTAGATATTTAAATAAAGACCCGGAGGAGGTAAGGGAAGAAGCCACGAGAACATGTGGGAAATTGCAGTTGCACCGAAATGGACTGTGCCTGCCACGTCCCAGAACTAGCAAGGTGGCCTTTTTGCAAAGAGAGCAAAGGTAGCAAAGGTAAGAGAAATGAAAGATAAAGCAGAACATTGTAATGACTTTGTGTTTTACTTGTAATTAGGTGAGAGGCCACTGGGCAGTTTTAGGCAGAGAAGAGATATAATTTGAGTTCTACTTTAATAAGATCACTTGGATAATGTTTTAAGAAAGTACTAAGGAAAAAAATCTCAACTATAACAAAGAGGAATGCATTTGGAGAAATGATAGGTTAGATTATTTTTTCACATTTATTTGATTAATACCTGCTTTTATAATTACTTCCTTTAAGTAGAATATATACTTCCCATTGCATTGATTGTGAGCTTGACAGTAGACCTACTTTGGTCAATGAAACGTGAGCAGATGTAACTTCTGCCACATTTAAAGAGAAGCTTTAAAATGTGATTGTGTATTATTAAACTTTGTCCATCCACTCCTGCTCCCCACTCTGTCCTCAGGCTACTGTCATCTTCTATGAGATTAGCATGCCACAAATAGTAGCTGTTCCTTCTTTCTTGATGCTAAAATAAAAGAATGTGAAGCCCATTCCCAGCTGTACCACAACAAGCCAAGCTAGACCCAGGAAGTTTAGGAGAGCCTCGTACAGCTTCAGGCACCTCTAATCACCCGTGGAATGTAAATAAGAATAAATGTTTGTTGAGGAAAATCAATGATATATATGGTTTTGATTGTAACAGAGCCAAAAGATGATGGTGGCCTGGACCAAGATGTTAGTAATGAAAATGGCAAGATTTTAGATATATTTTGAAGGTAGAGACAACTGGATATGTGGGATATTTCTTGAGAAAGAGAATAATCAAGTATTATTACAAATATTTGGACTTTCAGCTGGACTGTGAATTTATGATCACAAAATATTCAAATAAATTTCAGTTTACACAAAATTATTCTTCAATTTTAATAGAAACTTTCAGGCATACAATGTACATTTAATTAGGTTATAATTTTGTGAGTGACATATTTGGAAATATCTCTTTTTTCAGAATGTAGCCTGTTTGCAATTGAAGATTGTTGGCATCCAATCTCTATGGTACTCAGATCCTAAGTATTATAGTTTAAAAAATAATGTAGCAGTTATATTTTATAAAGTACATATTTATAGTATGCTTAAAATTGCATCCTTTACAGTTAAAGTTTTGATATTTTGCATGCCTAAGTGATATAAGCAGTTGTAAGTTTACTCTGTGTTTTATAAAAACTTTATAAAATCCCCCTTCTTTTTAGTATCTATGGCTAGAAATGAAGACAATTTTAGTTCCTTTTATAGATGTCAAACAGTATTTCTATGCCACATACACTTGATATTACATCAAAGTAAACTAGAAAACTGTACTGGTGTCTTTTTTCCACTTCTGTACTTTGAAATCATTTATAAAGACTGTCTAAGTAAATATGGCTTCTTCAGTATATTGCCATAGATTAATAAGAAAGATAAAGTGAATTAAGTATCTTAATTTGTCTCTCCAGTCTTATATTATGAAAAACTCATTCTCAGGACTTATTAGTAACAGACCTATCCTTTTACTTGGGCATTGTGTAGGACAAATGCAATAGCACTTAAATACATATATATCCTGAAATATATATTTAGAAAATTAATGTACCCTTAGTCATGTTTCAGAAAGATAGATCGCTAGTTATTTTCCTGAAAGAAAATTGCTAATCTTTCCTCCAAATTAGGTGCTCTGTCATAGCACCATTGTGATTTTAATAATGCTTTCCATTTTTTATATTCTATACAGGTCTTTTTACTTAGGGCAAAGAAAAATAGCTGAAAATATACTCATATCTTTAGATTTTAGAAAAGAACATTTATTTTTCTAGGAGCATCTGACAGTAGAGTAAGCCAAGTTCTTATTAAACAATCCTACTTTGTTTTCATTGAATTAGATGGTTCAGTGTGTCGAGTTTCTAGAGACTGCTACCTCCTGGTCACACTGATCTATGCCTGCGACTTTCTAGACTGCATGCTATCCTTTTCCTTGACTGATCAGTCATGTAATTATAATGGTAGCAGAACATTTCTGAAGACCGTGGCTAAGGATCTGTGAGAAAACATGCCCTTTTCTCCTGTCTACGTTGTCCACATTGCTAACCACTTCTAACACTGCAGAGGATGACATTAACAATTTCATGTTGCCTGCTTCAGTATGTGAATATGTGTTTACTTATAATCTTTCCATAGAATAATTCAGCGTAATTGTGGGTATAGACTAGTTGGTTTATGAGGATCGTAAAGCAAATGACTTCCACAAAAAAGAAATACTGTGCTAATAATGATTTTAACAGGGAAAAAAATGGAAGCTTATTTTTAACCACATTCTAAGTCTCAGTTCCATGGTAAGTGCTATACATACACTTACATGTGTACTCCTTAAACAGGTGCTATGTGATAACTGTCAAGAGCTTGGTTTTTCAAAGGAGGCAGGCCAACTGCATTTTAAGGACGTTTAATAATTCTCTAAAGTGCACAGCTTGTAAATGGTAGTCCTCAAGTATGAAAAAAGTCTGAGTCCAGTGCCTCTGCTCTTTTTAATAAATGGCAGTCTAAAGAGATAGCAGTGCAACACCCATCTTTGAATTCCACGGAAATCATAATCACCCAATTGGCCATTGCATTTCTTTTTTTTTTTTTTCAGGCAAAAATCTATACAGCAAGCAAAAACATCTTCCCTGGGGATGATTTCTAGTCTATAGCTAATGTATACTTTCTAAAGGTCTAAACATGAGAAGACATTTTATCTGTATTAAGTGGTTTAGTGTTGGAGACAAGGATAATGAGTACAGGCAAGACTAGGGAAAGACTGTCATTGTTGATTTTTCAGAAGGAACACTGACAGTGCCTTGCCAGCAGTTTGCCCATAGCTCACAACAGAAGGCAGATAGAGTCTCATAAGGTCAAATCCCAAAAGCACTGTGAAAGCGTAGATGGGAAAAGTCTTATGGCCAATGTTAAAGCCTCTCCCTTTTACATTCTGTATGTAATTTTGTAATGTATTTATTTTCCAGCTTGCCTCCATTACACAGCTTCCTCACAAATAAAATTCACTTTTTCATTTCAATTTTTTGAATTAATAAAACCATCATATATCATGATGAAGTTTCCTAATTCCTTCTTAGTGAAGTGTGAATTTCAGTAGAATTATTCTGTGAGTGTTCAGCAATACTAATATAGACCTCTTTTGTTTTCCCTTTTTCTGTTTAGTATATCATTATATTTAAATTCAGTCCAATGCTATTTCTAAGGAAGTTTAATTTCTCCCCAATTTTATGGGGTATCACTCTTATTCTAAATTACTTTTACTCTTTGTATGTTGTATGTTGACTATTCCAGCTTAACAGCTTGGAGTCAAGATAAAACTTTTGATAAAAAACAAGGCTTGACTTCCCTTTACTAACTATGTTGAATGTAAATGACTACAAATAATATTTTAAATAACTTCATTTGTTTTCCTGTCTATGTGGGTTAGTTGTGAAGTTTTATAGTTTTAGATTTTCGTTTTGTAATTTTTTTCTGTGGTTCACTTAATGGCATTTGGCATTCTTTAAAAAGGTGTGGATATTTGAATGAAATGACACTCAGAATCATATTTTTAATTATTATCTCTATAGATCAAATGAAATACAGTATTTAGTATCCCAGTCTATGATTTTCCCAAATGGTCTAATGATTTCTATGGATTACCTTTCTTCTGGGAAAATTAAAATATAGTAGGTATCCCAAATTTAATGCCTGGTGTAATGCTAATAAATTAAATTTAATTTCTTTACTGAAGGATTATCTTAAGTTTTTAATGTGCTATGTATGTATTTCTTCTAAAACACCTCTTGCTATAATCTGACACACAATTTGAGAAGCACTTTTCTTTTCAGCTTGATCTATATCAGGCAATTCAAATAATGCATCTTATAGAGTTACTTGGCTTTAATATTTGAGTGACTGAATTTTAAATAAATTATTTTAACTTAAATTTCATTTATTAATGTACTCATCTATTCATTCGTTCTGTGTACTTTGAGTGCCTACTAACTGTCTGTACTTACAGATACTGGGACGTGAAAAGATGAATTAGGCACGGTCCTTGCCAAAGGTACATATAATCATGATGAAGCATTGCATATATGCCTGTACAAAGTAGACATCAGAGTATATCTGAATGAGGAAAACTCTCATACCAAAGACGGCATCTAAGTTTTTTAAATTAATAAGTAGGAGTTTATTGGTTTTAAAATGGGCTGAGGAAAATTATGTAGGAAGAGAAAGTATCATAAGGGAAGAGAGGAGAAAGCACCCATGATACTTGTCTATTAGAGAAATTGTAGAAGAATGGCTGGCTTTCTCTTGGATGTTTTGACATCTTAAGATAACTTACAGTAGTGAGTTAAAAGTTGTAAGGTTTCTGTGTTGTCTTCTAAATCAACTGGGAAAGAGTAGAAGATATTTTATTTTTATGACATGGATGCAGCGAGGAATGCTTAGAAATGAAGTATCCTACTAGTTTCTGTTCCTGAGAATCAGCAGCTGCAAGATATTCAAGCTTTGGGATTGTGGATTGGTTTTGTTTGTTTGTGTTTCCTCTCATATAGCACTACTAGGAAGCTAGTCCTCTCCTACCATTATAATGAATTACCTTAAGGAAAAACATTACATCCTTTTTATAAGTGAAAGTAGAAAGAGAAAGTCTGGAAATGAAAACAGGAGAGCTAGAACTGCCTCACTAATAGTTTGCTGTGACAGGAAAGTATATAGAAACTAGAGGAAAACGTCAGAGGAAACATGAGAGAGATTATGATGTTTGCTTGATAATTTTCTGATTATTCATATGCTTCTTTGAGACTTTAGAGACCCTCTACTGAGGAAAAAAGTACATTCAACACAGGTCAAATGCACTCATTTTCAGAGTCCTTCTGGATCTCCTGAAGCCCATGCAAGGTTAGAGGTCCATGGACCTCAAGTTAAAAACCCCTAGAGTTAGAAGAAGAGAAAGAGAAGAAAAGAAAATGATATAAGCTGTAAGGGGAAATCAAACAGTTAAAAGTATTCTGGATGAGTGCAAGAAGAATTAGCTGAAAAGAAATATGTGGTTGGTGGGCAGGTGGAGAAAGAAAGAAAAAGATGAAAGAGAGAAAAAAAGTAGATATAAAGAAAGGATTACCAATGTTAAAAAAAAATCCATAGAGAATGCAGGAAACATTTTTGGGAATGAACTAATTTTTAGTAAGACTATACATATTCCAGTACAACCTGGAGCAAAACAGATTATAAAATTTTATTGGACAGTGTTCAAGAGTAGGGCAGTTTAAAAACATCAGGGCAAGAGTGAAAATACTAAATTTCTGAATCTCTTCAGACTCATCAAAACTTACCAATTCCTAACTGGAAGAGGGATGGGTATTCTGAAGGAAATACAGTTATAGAAAGTTACCTTAGCCTTGAAATCCAGCTTTTAAGTAATCCAAAAAAATCTCTTCCAAGGAGTGATAGGTCTAAAATTATCTTTAAATAAATATTCATTTTAATCAAATTAAATCATGCCCAAATTTAAAATAAAATCAAACATTAAAACAATTTTGGTAGCTACCATAGTAGAAAATGATTACTTCAAAATGAGAAAAGTTGGGAAGATGCCTTTGTGGTAAGTCTTTTAGTATTATTTGGGTGATATCTGCAAAATATCCCAAATCATAAACGTGCAGCAGTCATGTATGTCAATGCCCATTTGCTTCTTTCCTGAGATTTCTTGATTCCTAAATCCCACAGCTTCTTTAAGTTAAAAAAAAATTGCACTCAGGTGTTTTTTTGCCTTTATAAATAAAGATTGGAGTTTATAAGTGCATTAAGAGCTTATTCCTTATTTTTGTGGAATACAATTTCCATTAGTTATTTTGGTTCTGAAAGGGTTGGTAAAGACATAAGTTATTGTGTTGTCAATCCTCAGAATATCTGTATCTTGTCATACAGATTCAACCTGAAATGTTATACTTCTATATCTGGGGCATTTGTCTCATCCTGTGACCTCTTTTCGCTCTTGTATTGATGGTTCCCCCAAATTCTCCTATATTCCTTCTGTCTCCTGTAGTCCGTATCTTCCTCTGTTCTAGTTTACTTCCTCATTTGGTGGTGGATGTTATCCAGAGGCCTCTTTTGCATGGGTAACAAGATGCAAATATTTAAAGTCCTTGCATGTCTGCAGATATTTTCATTCTACTCTAAACTTGGTTAGTAACTTAGATGGATTTAAAATTCTAGATTGTAAATGAGTTTCCTGCAAAAATAATAGTGTCATTACTCCATTGTCCTTTTAGTTTCAGTGTTCTATTCAAAAAGTCTAAAATCATTCTGAGTTTTTGAAACATTGCATTTTCTGTAGAATTCCTTCTGGAAGACATTGATGTGACATTTTACCATATGTCTTAGGGTGAATCTAATTTTATCTATTGCTATATGCACCCATTGTGTGCTTTCAATATGGAAAGTCATGTCCTTCAATTGTAGAATATTTTTCAGTTTTTTTTTTTGTCTTTACAATGTTCATGTGATTTTTTCACTTTTATACAGTTGATATGTTGATGTTTGCTTGTGCATTTGACATTAAAGTTTGCATTACTATGATAATGCCTAATTTTTCATGATCTATTATTCTTTTTATATAATGTTGGAGTCAATTTGCTAATATTTGTTAAAGAAGTATTTTACATCTATATTTATGGAAATATTGGTCTTCTGCTCTTTCTGTTCTGTAAAGACCTTGTGAAACTTAGATGTTAGGGTTATGCTTGCCTAATAAAATGAGTTTTAAGTGTGTTTCTTCTCCCTGTTTTCTAAAACATTTTTTGTAAGAGAACTGTTATTCATTCTTTGATAACATTTACCAGTAATAAACTAAAGACTTGGTGATTTATTGGGGGGAAATGTTGATAACACATACAGTTTCTACAATAAAAATAGATACCTCCAGAATTTCCATTTTTTCTTGACTCAATTTTTTTAAATTATATTTCTCAAGAAAATTATCCATTTCACCTAATTTTATTTGTTGACAGAAAATTACATATTGTGCTCTTTTATTATTCTTTTATGGTTTATAGGATCTGTGGTGACAAAATCTATTTTATTGCTGGTAATGTTGCTTTGTGTTCTTTCTCTCTCTTTTTGCTAATCAGTTTTGCTTAAGAATTCAAAGAACCAGAATTTATTTTTGTTTATATCCCCTAATTGTCTGTCTATTTTCTATTAATGACTTTTCTTAAATTTCTTCTTTCTTTTTACTTGTTTAGTTTACTTCACCTTACTTTTTCTATATGCTCAAAGCAGAGGCTTAGGTCATTAATTTTAGATATTTTCCTCTATTAGTGTATGCTTTTAAAGCTAACCATTTCCCTTTAAGCCCTGTTTTAGCTTTACCATACAAACTTTGATATGTTGAATTTTCATGATTATTTAATTCATATATGTCAATCTCTTTTTTTTGTTTGAAGTGTTTGTATCATTAGTTATCAATATGTCTGGATTTAACTGTGCTATTTTGTTGTTATTTTGTATGATTACTTTGTCCTCTGCATTGTGGATTTGTTTTCCTTTCCTGACTTCTTTAGGACTATTTAAATTATTTTTTATTTTTTCTTTCTGTATTTTTTTTCTTTTCCCTATTTTTATTGCATTTATTTATTGACTTTTTATACACATTACTTTGCATTTTAAACTCATTTTTAATGTATAGATCTCTCCTTTCAAGTCTATGTAATATTATTATTATATAATTTTAGGTAAAATTCAGAAAGCACCACATTTATGAGCTTATTTATCTACTCTAACAAATCTTTAATTTATAGTTTCTGTGTATATTATATACCATTTACTGAAAAAAATAGGAATGCTATTATTTTTACTTTAACTATTTGTACTTATTTAAAACAAACAAAAAAAGAGAACAAAAATTTGTCTTATTTATATTTACCACTCTGTTGTCCTTCCTTCATTTTTGAAAATTCAATGTTTGTTCTTACATGATTTATCCTTATAAAGTTTCTATCAGAGGGCCTTATATAATATAATCTATTTATTTATTTATCTAACAAGAGGCTAATTTAAAGAACCTTTAAGTGATGCTGTACTCAGATTCAAAGATTGTTGACTATCTGAAAGCCAAATGTTCATAAATTACTCCTCTGTAGCAGGGGTTTCCAGAAACTCTATTTTTTTCAGCCTCCATACCTAGCTTCTACATATACCTTCCTACCTGCCTCTCGAGGAAGTCTACAGAACCACTGCCTGTGCACCGCCCCACTTTTTGTTTGGTTGGTTGGTTAGCTGGTTGTTTACTTGGTTTCACTGTCTGCCTTCCTCATAGGATTCAAAACCAAGATGGGCTGAGATTGAAAATGAAAAGCAAACTGGGAATAAGTATAACTACTTTGGTTACATTAGGAGTTAAAAATGACCCTGTGGTTAAACTGTAATATAATTATCACTTATAAATTGCATCAATATAAATCTTCCTTCCATATTCTAAGACAATAAGTTACAAAAGTACTGTTAATTTTTTTAAGTTTGGAATTTGCCATCATTTTATTTACTCAGTTGTATCTCTCACCTTGAAACCTTTAATAGACTGAAAATTCTTCATATAAATTTCTGAAGTAAGAATTCTATAAATTCTTAAAGTAACAATTTGCAGAGGTCAAGAGCAAATTTGTGACTAGAATACCAGATTATTATCCCAGTAACACACACACACACAAAATAACCATCTGAAACGAAGATACGGCAATGCTTGTGGACATATAGGGCCTGGTTCTCTCTGGATTGCTTGAATGTGGCTGAATTTTTCAGTAGTGATACTGGACCTTGTTTTTAGTGCTGGATCTAAGAGGTGGTAGTTATTGGATCATCTAAACTTTCCTTATTGCTGAAACATGGTCGGAGAGAAAAAGCAGTCACTTATGGGCACTTATGTGGTTGTTTACCTTAAATATTGCTAAGATCTCAACCTACAGATTACAACTATAATTCTACACTCTTTCTCAAATAGGACATAATTATGCACACTTCCCTGAAAAATACTTTCTCAAGGAGAATAGGAGGGCCCATGTTGAAATGTACACTTCCTCTTCCTTTTTATTTCTTTTGAGCTAAGTGTAATAATTATTTCTCATGGAATGAAGAATGGAAAAAATTTTCTACGTGTGTGTGTGTGTGTGTGTGTGTGTGTGTGTGTAGTAAATACTAAGACACTATTTTCTTATAAAAGTGTCTTGGTTTCTCTTCAAAGTGGACAGAGTTCTGTGATAAAATACTGTGTATTCAAAAATTGTGGTCTGTGCTTCCAAAATTGTGAAATAATATTTCCATTATTGTTAACTCATCTTCTTTCCTGGCTGCTGTTAGTGTAAAATTTAAAGCCATGGAGCAACATATTTTCTACAAGTTGTTTTATATCTTATGTGTTTCCTAGTATAAATATACATATATACATACATGCATGCATACATACATACATACACACACAGAACCTTAGTTCAGTGTATTAAAGGCTTTAAATTTTTGATTGATACTGCATTTTTAATATGCTGCTGTGTCATGAACTAATTCCCATACATATGATTGTTTCTTCTTGACTTGCATCCTGTCCAAAGGCAGCATACTTAGGCATACTAAGAATCCATCAAAAATCGGGAAATGGGTCTAATTTGAATGTGGTTATTCTTTGGAAATGGGTGTTTGAAAAGAACAAAGTTCATGGATGTCAGTGATGTTGTACATTAGATAAAACCAATTTTTAGTATCATAGTAGAGAAAAGCATATCATATCAGCATCTCTTAAACTGTTCGTTCAAAACTAGTATTCTGAAAGTTATTGTAGTGTAACTAAATTTTTAACTAGATTTAATATTAAATTTGAAAAGTGTTTGAACTCAAGACCCTTTCCTTTCCAAATTACATAGTTTTAATGATAATTCAACTTTTAATTAAAGGTTTAAGCAATTTATTCTCAATAAGTATTATAACTATTAGGATTAATCATAACTTGTAATAGCTTTTAAATTAACAGGGCTTTTTCGTTTAACTAATCTTTGTGCAGTAGGGCAAGAAATAATTACATTTTATTTCTCTTAAATGTGTTAGTAATTAACATTTCTAATTTTATATGTGAAATAAATGCTTTGATTTGAATATAAAAGGACATTAACAAAGACTGCACATGATGTAATTTAAACTGAAATCACAGGATATACCTATTCATTTGTTAACATTACTTTTCCTGACACCTTTGACTTTCTTATGATTTTCTGAAGATGATAGGACTTTCCAGACAAAAATAGTCTTCTGAGTATGTTCTAGAAACTGATGTTTAAAACTCTGAAGTAAACTAGGTTAGAAAAGTGCAATAATAACCATAAAAATAGAGATGTGGAGAGGTTAAGAATATGTTTCAGGGCACCGACCTGGAAACACTTTGTATACATTTTAGAAGATAGTTTATTGATCCAAGTGCCTAGACACATTTAGATAGTAACACTGCCACATGAATTATAGGCCAGTACCATATCCCATCACTGGAAAAGGTATTGAATATTACTAAATGTCATATTAGGATTTTTGAGCATAGCTTACTATAATTGCTAGCCAGAAGTGCAGTATGTCAGACCAATATGAACCACATTTTACTCACATGAAAATCAATGATAAGTATGCTAAACGAGTAAAGACAAATAATTGCTTTCCTAAGCATCCAAAAGCAATATTATAAATAAGTGCATAAATTTAAACTTGTATGCCCCAACTAACTCTTACGATTATAATTCACATCATGTAAAGTTTTCAGTGTATCTGATATCAAAAAGGCCCAAATTAAAATAGAAATATTTCTAAATTTGAAAATAAATGACATTTCTGACTGCTTTAGATGGCATTTCTGATTAAAATATTCAAGATAATCAAATTAATTTTCTGAACTTTTTTTATTCCTAGTCAAATTAGAATACATTTTAAAGCAACAAACAATGTTCTATACATCATAATTTTAAAAATTATTTGAAATTTTTTCACTTCTAACTCTGTACAAAATGACAAAGTTACTTCACTTCTGTAGATTCAGAATCAGTCATAAATATGAATCAAAATGCTTTTCCATGACTTTTAGGAGAAGCCATTTAAGTAATAAAAATATATTCAGAGTAAAAATGTCATTCTTGTCAACATTTGGCTTATAGGCGCACACTCTGTCTTCTCAACATTTCTGTTTTTATTGGCAATAAAAAGAAGAGTTTAAATATAAAAGTGTAAAGTGCTACAGGTAGGCTTTATTCTGGAAGATTCTAATGTAATTGCTTCAACTATTTAAAATTCAGACATTTCTCTTAATGTTTTACTCTACCGAGACCACTACAGTACCAACATATTCAAATAATTAATTAAATCTGGTAGGGAGTAAAATCAATTAAATTAGGTTTTGTCACAAAAGAAATGAAATAATTTGTTGCTTGAATTTGCTTTATTTCACCTTTTGTTGTAGCAAAATGGTGATAAAAGATAAGATTATATGTGAAAACCCTAGGGTAATATAAAATATTAAAGTATACATGTTTTTAAAATTAATAACCTTTTTAATATAAAATAATAAATTTATCTAGAAATTGTAAAGTAAATAACTTGGAGATAAAAGTAAGAAAATAAGTTAAAAATTTTAGTTAGGTAATAAGTAAAACAGGTCCTTGGCCTGCTGTATTATCTTCCATTAGAGTATCAAATAAAGATAAGAGACAATGGAGATATTATTTCCTCCTCCTTGCCTTTTCTTTCTGTTTAGCTTTATAAAGTTTACACGCATTTCCTCTCTAAATTTACTTAGTTTAACTATTTTAAAGTGACAATGCCCTAATTAGTTTTAATAATGAATGTGGATTAGGGGAATGGAGGGAGATTTAAAATAACTGAAAATTATTTGCTATTTCTACCATTGGAGTAGCAAATGGGAGTTTATTTCCCCTCTTCTAGAGTCAGGAGTTAATTTACTGACTTGTTAGATTAATAGAATGTAGCAGAGATTAGGTAATAGAAAATCCTGCAGTTTCAACCGAGGACTCTTGGAACACTCTCTCTTTGAGCCATCACAAAAGAAGTACAACAACCCTGAGACTCCCAACGGAGACCCATTTCAAGTCATTACTCATTAAGTCAAAAGACTCTTATTTTCTGATATTAGAGTTTTTTCCCTAAGGCCATTCCATTTGATTCTTACAGTTTGTATTTCTCTGTTAACATTCATTATCTGTTCATGCATGACACCCAGCTTTTCCATTAATTCCTTTAACGTAATAAATATATTTCTTTTAACAGGGTTATCTGATAGTGGGTTGTAATTCATCTCTGAGTCAAGATCTTTTGATTCCTTTGTTTCTTCACACCATGTTGGGGTATTTTATCCTTATTTTGCTGTATGTCTCACAAAAACTGTGTTTTTTTAATCAGATGCTGGCCATTATGTGTAAAACAGTAAATGTTGAAGTAAATAGTATCTACATCTTGAGTGTGCCTTTTCTCTCATGACATATATTAAAGTGGGAGTTGAGATAGTCTAGGCAAGGGGACGAAGTTTATTTGGGTTTTGTTTTGACTATGACTGTGTTTAAAGGCAGCAGTCCCAGTCTTCAAATTCCTCAAGTGCTGGATTTGCATCTCCTTATGTGTAGGGTAGAAATTTTGGTGTCAGAGAGTTTCTCTCTGTTTAAGTTCTTTACCACCAGCGTTTAGCCTACTTTGTGTGTAGGCAATTCAGAGGTGGAGTCTCTCCATGCTCCTGCTCCTCCTCATTCTTAGACTTCTCTGTGAAGTTTATATTAGGGGTAGGGATGTTCTTTGTTGTTCTTGTCCAGCTTCAGTCTGAAAGAGGTCTTTTGCACCTGAGCCAAAATTAGAGGAGCTTTCTCAGTGTTGTCTCTGTGTTTTTGCCCCTTGGAATGGCAACAAACTTTGCTTTATATTTGTTGTTGGTCCTGGACAGGAGTTTTCTTATACTCTCAGTGGAATAAGACCTATGATTGGTAGCAGTAGAGTATCTTGAATCTAAGGTGGTTTTCTATTTCTCCTTCAGAAAGAGAAGACTTTAATTTTCCTTCCTTTCCCTGAGCCACAAACTGTCTTTGCCTTTACACAGGGAGCTGCCATTCTCTCTCTCCCTCTGTGATTTAAGGTTCCTACAAGAGTGTGAGTAAATGAGTTGTGTCATGTGCCTCTGACTCCACAACCACTGATCACATCCTGCATGCTTGCTATTATCAACAGGGGCTCTTCTCAGTCTTTTGTCCAGCCTCCAGTCTTTTCTATAGGCAACCAAGAAGACATGTGGAAAGGCTTTTGGGGGAGTAACAACTCCACCTAGGTATGTGGCCCCCATGTATTCCAGAATGACATGCTAGCCTATATTTGTCCTTATATTAAAAATTTGCCACCTTCTCCTCACTTAAATAGTGGATTTTGCCTCTTGTACTTTACCATAGATGATAGAGTTTGTGCATTTTGACTCTTCCGGACTTGTTCTCTTGAAATTCATGTGACTTGGCTGGTTTCCCTCAGCTCTCTAATGGAGTAAGTGAAAGTCGTGATATTTTAGTGTATCTGAGTTTTTCTCATTATTACTATGAAAGCAACATTCTTTAAGGTTTTATTATCCTAAATGGAAATGGAAGTCTAGCAGGTTTGTTTTTGTAGCTGTATGCACAAAGTAATTCTGAAACTACTTATGAAGTCTTAGAGTATTAAGTAAATGAGTAAATGTATGATGTTGTTAGAGCCAAAATTCTCTCTGTGGAGCAAGAGAAAAAGCAATTAATAACCGTCTAGGAATGAAATGGCTCATTGCTGAACCTTTCTCCAGAAAGATATAAATTAGCAAAAAAGAAGCATTTTGGCAGCCTTTTTAATACTTAAAATTACTTAAAATTCTAGAGTTTATGACACTCTAGAATTCTACAATATTTAACAGTGAGACTTACTGAAAGTAATAGTTAACATTAACCTAATATTTGAGAAAATAGCCATTATTTATTCATCTGTCTCTAGATGCTTCCTTCAAATACAGAAATAAATGATACAGTTTATCAAAGAAAATAATTATAAAAATATCTTATTTAATAAAAAAGTAAGTCATTTTTGTTGTATTTTCAGTGCTGAATATTGTGAATGGATGCTCATGAAATCATTTTTATATATGTTTACATATATTAATCATTATAAATATACAATTGTATATATACTACTTTTGACAAAATACTATTCTTTCTTAGGTATTCTACCAGGAAAACCATCATTCTACCAACAAAAGACATTTAATTCATAAGGATGAAGTGAGATTGGAAAAGGGAACACTGGATGTACCTGTATAAAACCTTTAAATCGAGATAATTTTTTGTCTTCTCTGTGAATTATTTTTGAGCAGCACATATTTTGAGATTGCATTTTAGGCTTGAAGTGAAAGTGAAAAGATCCATTCTTATAAGATTTTCAGGCAGTTCTACTAAGCTCAAGTGGTCTGGATATCTGATACAAGTACCTGAACCTTTTCATTTTTTTCTAAAAGCTTCCTCTCTCTCCACTAGAATTTCTATTATTTTGCTGATCATATAGCTTGTTGACTGCTGTATCTTCAACTCCGTTCACTCTTGACTTCTCACACCTGCTTTCTAATTGTAAACTTATGTGTCTGCCTTCACCAGATTATTTTTTTTACTGGTTTTACTGATGTTCCAAACTACTGCAAAAATGAAAACCAGAACCCTTTCTTGATTAATATGACCTCTTTTCTAGATTCCCAATATTTGACCTTCCTCATCTCTAATCTGTCCAAACTCTATTCCATCTTCTTTTCTGGTTGATCTGATCACAGTACAGGCTTCATCTAAAAAAACAAATTGTTTCTGAATGAAACTGGTAGTCTATCAGTAGGCTTTATTGCACATCATACCATTTCTTGTAATCTCTTTTGTCCATTTCTAGTTTTAATATATTTATCCACCTATCTGATAGAGCTGTTGTGAGGATATTAACTTGTTGAAAACTATTTTATACAATATATTGTGTCCTTGGGAAAATGTACTTCCCTGGCTCATTTTTCGAAGTAGATCAGAGTTTTGGTAGGTTGTCATGTGTGTGTCCCTGAGCACTTTAAAAAAATGTGTATTCAGCTATTGTTGAGTTGAGTGCTCTATAAATGAATTAGTTCAAGTTAATAGTGTTATTTAGGCCATCTATGTTCTTACTGGTTTTCTGCTTACTTATTCTTTCAATTACTGAGAAGTTTTGCAATTTCCAACGATAGTTGTAGATATATCTATTTTTCTTTTTGTATCTATCATTTTTTGTCTCATGCTTTGAAGCCGTATTGTTAGATATATACAGAATGAGGATTGTTACTTTTTTTTTGAAGAACTGACTCTTCTATCAGTATTCAATGTCTCTGTTCCTGATAATATTCCTTTTCTTCCCCTGAAGTTTACTTTTTCTGAAATTGATACAACTAGTCATGCTCCTTTTGATTAGTGTTTACATGGTGTATCTTTTTATTTTACATATTTTTGTTTTTAACCTGTCCATGTTTTTAATTTGAGGTGCATTTCATTAAAACAAAATCCAACTGAATATTTTTATCAGTTTATATGGCCCTCATCAGTATCTGTCTGAAGGAAATAAATATTCTAACTGCAGGTGTTTATTCTGTTTTTAATGTGAGGTTAGTTGTTTACCCTGTGACCCTAGTTCTTTAATGGGTTCAAGAAAGATCATTAATTTGCAATTTGTTATTCCTTGCTTCTGATTGTAAAGGGCAAATGATGCCTTTTCCAGCTTTCTATATCTGAGTTATTTTATACCTTTAAGATATATATATATATATATACCCACACATATTATTTGTGATGCTTTATTTTTCTAACTGGGTACTGGTACAATGTTGATTAAATATGGTGATAGTGAACATCTTTATCTTTTTCTCAGTTTCAAGGAATAGGTTTTAAATTGTTCATTAGTAAGTATTTTTTTATTAGGTATGTGTAGATCACTTCATTAGATTCCAGAAATCCCATGTAATTATAGCTTGCTGTCATTATCTTTAATAAGTGTTTAATTATTTGCCTGTTTTTACTGAGATGATTATACGATTTTTTAAACGAATTCTGATCACGATGTTGTGACTTGCATTGATACTCAAGTATCAAATTTACCTTATACTCTTGGAATTGATAACACAGTTGTGATATATTATACATTATTATAATACTTTGAAGCTATTATACATTTTTTCAATAATTTATCTTAGTAAAAATAATGAGATAACTTTTCTGGAATTTTCTTTTTCAGTATATTTGCCTCAGGTTTTAGAATCTAGATTATTCTGGCCTAATAAAATGACTCAGAAAGTTTTCTCCTTTTCTATTATCTGGAAGAGTTTTGTAAATTGATTTTAATTATTTTTTTAATCAGATATTTGGTAGAGCTCAAAGATGGAGTATTTTGTATCTGGATTTTTTTTGTGGAAATACTTTTTATTAAATTTACAACTTATTTAAGAAGTACAAAGTTATCTCTATTTTATTTCTTTTGAATGAACTTAAACTGTGGTTTTCTAAAAAATATGCTTATTTCATTTAATTTCCATTTCATTTGAAAACATTTATTTATAATATTCTATAGTTTTCTATGCAATACTTGAAAATTAAATAATAGTGTTTTTTTTCTTCCCTGAATACATTACTTTCTTACTTTCTCTTTTTTCTTGATCATATTTGCAACTAATTTATCAATTTTATTAGTCTCTTCAAAGGACCAACTTTTGGCTTTATTGATACTTCTATTATATGTTTGTTTTATAGTTTATTATTTTCCACTCTTCTTTGTTATTTCATATATTCTAATTCCTTTGATTATTGAGACTAATACACAGGCCATTGGTCTTCAGACTTTTTTGGTATGTATTATTTAAGGATATAAATTTCCCTCTACTTCATTTGGAGCATTACATAAATTTTGATAGAACATGTTTTCACTATTATTCAATTCAAGTTGTTATTGATTCTTCAATATAGGGTCATTCATATGTATATTGCTTAATTTCTTAATATTTAGGGATTTTCTTGTTGACATTTTCTCACTGATTTCTATTCTATTTTTAAAGTATTGAGAGACAATCCTCTGTCTTTAATCCTTTGAAATTTGATGAGATTAGGTTAAGTCCTAAAATGTCCTCCATTTGGTCATAGGTTCCACATGAACATAAAAAGAAAGTGCATTCTGCAGTTGTTTTGTGTAGTGTTTCCCAAATAGCAATTCAGTAAAAACCTAGTTAAATTTTTCAAATCTCCCATCTCCTTACAGAAATTTTGGTAACTTTTCTATAAGTTACCAAGAAAAATGTGTTCAAATGTAATACTATTGTTCTTGATTTTTCTATTTCTCCTGATCCTGTTAAATATTGCTTTGTATATTTTATATGTTTATAGCAGCATAAAATTTAGAGTTGCCCTTTATACATGGTGGGATATTTTTTATCTTTATAAAATATACCTCAATGTTTTTTAATGATTTTGTCTTAACATTTGTCTAATATTGATATATTTTTATAAGGCATTTTTTATTAGTTTATGTGTAGTATAAGTTACTTCATGCTTTCATTTTCAGACTTTTTCTGTTCTTATTTTTAAGGTGTTTCCTTTTAAGCATAAGAAAGTTTTAATATAGGTTGATGAGATTTTCTATAAACTGAAATGTTTTTTAAATTTTTATTTAATGTAATTACTAATTTAGTTTAGTTTAAAGTTATGATTTTTGTCTCACCTTCTTCTATGTCTTTGTTCTCTTTTCTTACTTGACTGTTTTTGGCTAAGCCAAATTTTGTTTCTTTTTTAATCATTCCTGGTTTACTCCTCTATTACATGTATATTCTTTTTATTTTATTCCATTTTAGTGTGACATTGAGTATTATAAGTTCTTTCTCTTCCTTATTTGATTTCTACATAAAGTATTAGTTTTAATAATTTTTGGATGGCACAAGGAACTTAGAACACTATTTCTTTGTTCTCTCCTATTGTACAGCTATTTCCATTCATTTTTATTCTACTCATATTTTAAACTTGACAGATATTATTGCTACCTCATGCAGCTAATTCTCATTTATGTTTAATTATATTTATCATTTTCTTTGCTTTTATTCTTTTATTCTTTATTTTTGTAACATTTTTTATTGATTTATAATCATTTTACAATGTTGTGTCAAATTCCAGTGTAGAGCACAATTTTTCAGTTATACATGAACATATATATATTCATTGTCACATTTTTTTCTCTGTGAGCTACTATAAGATCTTGTATATATTTCCCTGTGCTATACACTGTAATCTTGTTTATCTATTTGCTTGTATTCTTATATATATATCTTTGCTTATAGTTTTTCTAGTAGAACTGCTAAAGATCTCAGTTCATATATGTTTAAAATATCATCTATTATATTTAATTTTGAAGGATAATTTTATTTGATGTAGAATGCTAGTCTGGTAGTTACTTTCTCTCAGTACTTTGATCATATCATTGTATTATCTTCAGGCTGCCGTTATTTTGGGTGTGAATTCAGCTGTCAGAATTACTTTTACTCAAGGTAATGTGTCTTTTGGTCCCCTCTTAATCCTTATGTTTTTCTCTTTGTCATTGATTTTAGCAGTCTTACTCTAATGGTTAAAACAATGGCTTTCTTTAGGTTTATCCCACCTGGTGTTTGTAGAATTCCTAAATTTGGGTGTTTTTTTTCTTTTTTCAGTTTAGAAAACTTTTGGCCATAATATCTTCTAATAGGTTCTCTTCCTCGTATTTTCTTTCCTCCTTTAGGACTCCATTTACACTTATGTACATACAGAATATGTCAGAACTTTTCACTGTGTGTTTTATATATGTATTTTGACCTTGTAAGTACATTTGGAATT
This sequence comes from Camelus ferus, assembly GCF_009834535.1. Lineage (NCBI taxonomy): Eukaryota > Metazoa > Chordata > Mammalia > Artiodactyla > Camelidae > Camelus > Camelus ferus. The sequence goes on from NC_045699.1 coordinate 25,179,521, forward strand.
CTATTCTCTGTTTCTGGTATATTCCATCTGAGTATTTTCTTTAGATTCAATGAGCCTTCTTCTTTTATGCCTGATTTGCTATTAAGTTTTGTAGTGTTTTTTGAATGGAGCAAAAATGTTCCATTGTTGCAGTTGTCAGTTTTATAATTTCCATTAAGTTGTTATTTTATAGTTTTCACGTTTTTGAGTTAAAATATCCCTCTTGTCACGTTCTTTTCTCTGATAACTACAGTTTTGGCATCACATTTGTGTCAGATTCTGTTATTTGTTTTTTTCTCTTTTATTCTTTTGATTTTGTCTTTCGGCATCTCAGTCCTTTTTAGAAATCATTCTGGCCATTTTATATGAAAACAAATTAGAAATTGAGACTCCAAATACAGCTAACTACCTCTTGAAAATATTATGTCATATGGTAAGAACAGGAGCAGCTTAGTTTATTTCACGTTGAACTTGAATTTGGTCAAAACTATTAGTCTTTTGTGAGAACTAGTCTGTTTCCCGTTTGCTCTTATGTAGGCTTCTATGTGTGTGTGTGTATTTTGTCAAGACCTTCAATATGTGGTGGGCTCTGAAACACAGTTTTTAGGAAAGTCCTAAAAGCTCTCATCAGCTTTCTAGCCTGCTTAGCTATCCCTTTCTCTGGTATGAAGTCATAGCGCCACTTAGAAATCAGTAAATGCCTTGATTTTAAAAGTGCTTTCAACTGTTGGGCTCCCTTTTAAGTGGTTTTTCACTCTACCATATTAGACCTTCAGTATTAGACTGACTTGTAGCCCAGATACCAACTTTTGTCTTCCTGCTCCATGAGATTTTAGAGCTAACCTCTATTTACCAGCTAAGCCATCACTTTCTACTTCATTATTAGTTTCTCCTTTGGTTGCTACTTTACAAAATGGTAAATGTCCGGTGGAAGAAAGCATTGAGTAGCTTGAATCTGTTTCAGTATTCATCTCTTCTCTTCATGATCCTCACCCCTCAAGCTGTGGGTGATTTGGTGTACTTCTGATATCTTCAAAGACATACTTTTTGTATTTCATAGTTATTATCAATTGGGAGTTGATGTGCAGAAAGTTAATATGCCTTTATTCCACCATAATGAATGATACGTTATTTTCTTATTATTTTCCAGTCTGTTTTATATATTGATTTCTATGTGTGCAGCTTGATTTTTACAACTGAATTTTATAGTATCTACATTACAGACTTTCACATATTTTACCTGATTTTTATATTTACACTCCCCAAAGTATAAATAATTACTCCTCAAAAAAATCAATTACCTTGACTATTAAATTTAATCAAATTTAGTGAATAAATAATGAAGCTGTTATGATAACAGAGTTTTTTGGAGGGTGCTAATAAGACTAATCCAAAAATTACTTTTTCTATATATCTGGAAAAAAGTTCATACATTTTTGATACTGAAGAGTAAACTTTTTTTGCCATATTTTGTTCAATAGTGTAGTCAGTTTTGCTTCTGTTTCTGTGCAATCTCAGAAAAAGCATTAATGAAGAAATAGGAAGTTGTTCCTTCTATTTTCTTTTAGTTGGAAGATATGCTTACTGGTGAACTTTATCAAAGGATGGGGACAAAAGAAAGGCTATGGTGTCTGTTTTTATTATTCTAGTGTCAACGTGACTAGAGGGTTTGGTGCTGTAATAGCAGTAAGTGAAACTACCTTTCCAGTTGATAAAAGAAAAGGAGAGAAAAATAATACTAACACTACAATAGTCTAAAGGGATTTTGTCAAGCAGGGAAGAAATTTTATGTTCACACTTTTATAATGCCTTGCCTTTATTTTTTATTTCACCTCAGCCCTTATCTATTAGGGCTGATTAACTCCAGGAGGAGTTGCACAGAAGGGAATGCACAGTCTCATATGTAAAAAAACAAACCGATGGACAAAACACAGCTCCAGAAAATTCTGTGTGGTTCCTACTGTCACATCCTTTTTAATGATCATGATACTCTTATTATTGATTAAATTCTAGTTCATAGTGTGCCACTGTGACTACTTGACAGAAAATTTTACTCTTTTGAAAGGGAAAAATGATGGAGATGCGATGTAAAGACTGTAGATATAATTATGGATGGCCTTGCAATACTGAGCTGGCACACTCTGCAGAATCAATAGCAGACAGGATTTGGTAGTGGGTTCCATAAGGTGAAAGAGAACTTCATGATGAGATAGAGATTTGAACAGGGGGAAGTAACTAGTGAAAAGAGAGGATGGGCAAGAAGATTAAACCAAAGTGATACTGATATGGCTGTGCTAGACTGTTCATGCTGCCTTTGAAGGTGAAATCTAATTCCCACAAAAATGACAGATGTTGCAGCTTTGGACAATTAAGGGACCAAAAAGCATAATTCTATGCTCTGCCAGTTATGTAACAGATAGTTAAATACCAGTGAGCTAGTTGAAGATAATCAAGCATGAATATACAGTTTATTATTAAGTAAAATAAATAAAATTAAAGCCAGGAAGCAATAGCAAAAAAAGTCATGCATACATATATAGGAATTTATGGAATTCTATGAAAGTCTGAGAAGAGCTACCTTCATGTAACATATAATACATGTAATTTTATTTCCATTTTCAAATAAATTATTTATTTTTTAAACTTTGTTAAAACCAGTTTTAGGAGAACATTTACATTTTTATATCTACTTTTGCCAAAATTCATTTGAGTTTTCAAAATAGAGGTTATACAGTGATGAATATGCCTTCCTCTCAGAAGAAATACATATTGAATGTATTGCAGAGATTGTCCCCATTTTTATTGTGGTAAAATATACATAACATAAAATTTTCCATTTTAACCATTTTAAGTGTACAGTTCAGTGGTATTAGATACACTTATAATGTTGTGCCAGCATCTACACCATCTACCTCCAGACAACCCCACATTCTACTTTCTATCTCTATGATTTTGATTGTTCTTAAGTACCTCATATGAGTAGAATCATGTAGTATTTGTCTTTTTGTGACTGGCTTATTTCATTTACCATAATGTCCTCTAGGTTCACACATGTTGTAGAATACATCAGAATTTCTTTCCTTTTTAAGACTGAATAATATTCTATTGTATGTATATCCCACATTTTACTTATTCATTCATCTAACAGTGAACCTTGATTTGCTTCCACATGTCTTGAATAACGCTGCTATGAACATAGGTGTACAAATACCTCTTTGAGACTTAGCTTTTAATTATTTGGGGTATATACCTGAAGTAGAATTGCTGAATCATATGGTAATTCTAATTTTAATTTTTTGAAAAACCAGGTTACTGTTTTCATACCTACTGTACCATTTTACATTACCACTGGTAATGCACAAAGCTTCCAATTTCTCCACATACTCCCCAGTGTTTATTTTCTGGTTTTGTTTGTTTGTGTTTTAATAGTAGCCACCTTTTTGGGTGTGACTTGCATTTTCCTAATGTTGGGCATCTTTTCATTTGCTTATTAGCCATTTGTATGTCTTTTTTGAAGAAATGTCTATTCAGTTCCTTTGCCCATTTTTGAATTGTGTTGTTTATTTTTTGTTGATATGTTTAAGAAGTCTCTCTGTATTTTGGATATTAATCTCTTATCAGACATGTGTCTTTGGATCTGAAGTGAATATCTTGTACGCAACATATAATTGGTTCATAATATTTTTTTGTTTTCTTTTTTAAAAATCCTGTCAATCTTTATATTTTGATTGAAGAGTTTAATCCATTTACTTTGGAGCAATTACTAATAAGATGATACTTCTGTCATTCTCCTATTGGCTGTCTGTATGTGTTACAGTTTTTTGTCCATCATGTCCAACATTATTTTCTTCTTTTTTGCTTAGCTGATTTTTTTTTTGTAGTAAATTTTTAAATTCATTTCTCATTTCCATTTGTTTATGTCCTATAGCTATTTTCTTTTATGGTTACTATGGAGATTACATTTAACTTTCTAAAGTTATAACACTCCAGTTTGAATTTATGCCATCTTAACTTCAGTAACAGAAAAAAACTCTACTTTTTAAAGCTCCATGGCCACCCCTTTTAGTTGTTGATTTCACAAAATTACATATTTATGCATCTTTTGCCTAACAACATAAACTAATAATTTCTTTAATTGCATTAGTCTCCTAAGTTACACTAAAAACAAAATGTAGAGTACAAACCAAAGTTATACTATTCCTAGTTTTTAGACTAATTGTCTTTTAATGTAGTAGTATCACATTATATAGGAAACAAATAGTGGAGTTGGCATACCAGTGTTACAGTTATACTAGGTTTTAAAATTGTTTGTGTATTTTACTTTACAGAAATCTTTACTTCTTCATTTTGCTTTTAGTTACTATCTAATGTTTCTTTGTATTAAAGTGTAGAACTCTAGCATTGCAGGACAGGTCTAATGATAACAAACTTCCTCAGATTTTTGTTTACCTGGGAATGTGCTAATTTCTCCCTAATTTTTAAAAATGTTTTCTAATTAATGCATTTTGGTTATTTATTTAGTGAAATATGTATTATTTTATGATAAAGACTTTTAATTTATATCTAATAGCTATATAATTATTCCCTCTCATTTTTAAGGACATTTGGGCCAAATATAGGGTCCTTGGTTGACAATTTTTTTCTTTTGACATTTTGAATATATTGACCCACTGCTTTGACCTTCACACTTTCTGATAAGAAATCTACTCACAATCTTATTGAAGATCCTTTGTATGTGACAAATCACTTCTCTCTTGCTGCTTTCAGGATTCTTTTCTTTGTCTTTATCTTTCAGAAGTTTAATAATAATGTGTCTCAATGTGCATCTCTTTGAGTTTATCTTACTTGGAGCTGTTGAGGTTCTTAGATGTTTCTATTCATATCTTTCTTCAAATTTAGGATATTTTGGCCATTATTTCTTTGCATATTGTCTCTGCTACTTTATCTTTCTCTTCTTCTGGGACTTCCAAAATGCATATATTGGGCAGCTTGACAGTATCCCATGATTCCCTTAACCTTTAGTCTTCTTTAATCTTTTTCTTCCCTATTCCTCAGACTTGATAATTTCCATTGTTTTATTTTCAAGTTCATTGGTTCTTTCTTCTGCTTAATCAAATCTATCTTTGAATCTCACTAGTGAATTTTTTATTTCAGTTATTTTATTTTTAGTTCCAGAATTTCCTTTGGTTTCGTTTTATGTATTCTTTCTCTTTATTGATACTTACATTTTTTCATACATATTTTCTTCACTTTTTCCACATCTTCAGTAACTTTTTGAGTATCTGTAGGATAGAAGTTTGAAATTGTTTGTCTGGCAGATCTGCCATTAGGTCTTTTTCTATGACAGGTTCTGTTAATTTATTTTTGCTGTTGAATGTGGCTACATTTTCTTATTTCTTTGTATGCTTTGTGCCTTTTTCCTAAGAACTGAACATGTGAATATAATAATGTGGTAACTCAAGAAACTAGTTTCTCCCCTTTCCCAGGGTTTTCTGTTTTTTAGTGTTTTGGGTTTGATTTTGTTTTTGTTTATGTTATTGTTGTTGTAGACTGTCTCTGTGCTGAGAATCAGCCTAATATATAAACGTGAAGTACTTTCAGTTCTTCTCTCAGCCTATATTTTTCCTTAGGCATGCATGGTGAAAATATACAGTTGCTTCTGAATGTGCTAGTCCTTAATCTCTGGCTGCCAAAAGGAGCAAAAAAGAAAAATAGCAGGGGGAGAGTGCTAGCTTTTTAAGTCCCCTGGAAGTCACCAACCATAGGGGGAGAAAGTTGAAAAAAATGGGGATGGTGCATCAAAAATGGCCACCTGCCTCTTCATCTGAACCTCTAAGATCAGAAGCTGCAACAGTGATCAGAGCACAGATCTCCAGTATTTGAAGGACAGAGTCCTTTTTCCCCACCTTGGCTGCCACAAGTTACATGCAAGCTTTCCTAGAATGCATACATGGCTACCTGCTGTGGAGTAGAGGGTGGGAGATGGGTAGCTGTAATGTGCTAAGAGTTGAAATTAACCAAAACTAACCACAATTTACCATCCAAGCCTTCCCCTGGGTGTTTGAACCCTTCAGTAGATTCCAGACTTACAGTTACATCAGACAGATTCAACCAGTGCAATTGTTGTAGGTGGGGAGAAAGATTGCTAGTGTTTTATACCCTGCCATCTTCCCAAGTTAATACTGATTTTGTATCTGAAAAATAAAATTCTTAAGAGGGTAATTCTTAATATTACATATTTAAATATTAAATCTATACATTCATCCTTAATATTACATCAAAATGTTGCAAAATAAATGCTTTATACATAGCCCATAATTCAGACAACCATTCCTCTTGATAAACATTTTTTTCTTTGTGATTTTTCTCATAATATAAACAATAATGTGGTAAAAATGCCATTGCAGATATATCCCTTATTACATCTGTGATAGCTACTTTATCAAAACAACTTCCTACAACCCCAATGGGCCACACTTCCGAATATTCATTTCCTTGTCTCATACTATCCACTTGATATTCGGCAAGCCCTATGATTCACTTGTAACAAACAGAATGTGGCAGAAATTACATGTACTATGGTGTGAGTTCCAAGGCCCAGTCAAAAGTCTTCACAGGTTCACAACCTGCAAAGACTTCGGCTCCTTATAAATTCTGAGTGGCAGGATAGCACGTGGGTTGTGGAGCCAAACCGCATAATAGGACTCTATCATGTTTTTTCTTATACAGGGACAATTTAACAACATCTTATATTTTTAGAAAATGTGTAAGCATTCTTCATATGAGACCAGTCTTGTACTGATCCCACATAAAAACCAGAAGTAGAACACTGTATTGGTTTTCTGTTGTCTCTGTAAAAGTATTTTTACCAAAAAGTTAGTGGTTTGAAACAGCACAAATGTTTTATCTTGCAGTTCTGTAGGTCACAAGTCCAAGTACTTATTAGCCCCTGAGTGTGCTCAGCTGGTTTCTCTGTGTAGAGTACTCAAGACAGAAATCAAGCTGTTGGCAAGACTGTATTTCCTTCTGGAGGCATTGGGAAGAATTCATTTCTAAGTTCATTCAGATTGGTGACAGAATGAAGTTCCTCGTGATTATAGAATGAGGTCCCTGTTTCCTTACTGGCTCTAAGTCAGTAGTCATTCTCAGTTTCTAGAGGCCACCTACATTCCAGAGCTTCTGGGCCCTTTTTGGCTGTCTTCAAAGCCAGCAGCTTGGATCATATTCTTTCCCTATGCTTTGAATCTCTCATCTCTCCTTACACCTTATCTCCCTTGCCTCTTTCTGCTGACCCAGATAGGGAAATTTTTCTGTTTTTAAGGGCTCAAGTAATTAAATGGGACCTACCCAGATAATCCTGAATAATCTCACTGTCTTAAAGTCTATAATCTTTATTCCATCTACAAAGTGCCTTTTGCCCTGGCAACTGTCTCTAGGCATGACATTAAGGGGCAAAGATCATGAGCCAAAATTCTGTCTACCACAAGCATCGTACCCTAAGCAATGAACTTATTCTCACCAAGTTAATGAAGATCTGCAGGAAACTAAGCCAAATCTTGGTGATCAAATTTATGTAAAGGTGGAATATAAAATAGAGAAGAGAATAAAAAGTAAATGGTTTTTCAGATTACCTTATCTAGTAGCATTTATCTTTGCTAGATTTTTGGCAGTGGTGTGGTAGCAAAACGGTTAGGCTAAACGTACCCACAAAAACCTAAATCTCAGATTTTCTAGAGAGATCTTTATGTTTTGTGTAGTAGATGTTTAAGTGGAAAGGTTGATTATCCTGTTGTGAATGAGCAAAAGTTGGCCTGTATTCACACAATGAGATTGTCAGCAGGACACTTGCAGAAGGAAAGAGCCAGTTATCTTTGCAGATACACCTCACATGTTGAATTTTGTCACATTCCTTAACAAATATTCAGACAATTTTAGAGATATTTGAAAATTTTTGTATTGAATAAGCCAGGTATACAAAATTTCAATACTATCCCTATGAATGTCATTGCTTTTTTGAACTCATTTGAAAATTTTGAAACTGTGACAAAATTTTGTCTAGCTTTGAGCTCATCACCTAACTAAATTTTAGTAAGAATCAAGTTAGCAAAATACTTTCAGATTTCTAAATGTTTTTTTCTTTCTCCTAGAAAACTATTTTTAATATAATCTTAATCATTTCTTGTTATTTTTATTACTTCTTCTAGGTATCAAAGTATTACCTTTCAATTATAGAAAAAATTTAAAATTGTAAACAGTTAAAAATTATATAAATATATATATTTGCATGTCTGCGTGTGTATTTGGATGTAGTTCTACCATTGAGAGGCAACTAACTATTGCTAGTGTTTTTCTTATCATTTTTGTATACATATTTTGCATAGATAATTTTTAACTGCCCATAAAATATTATATCCTGCTTATTATAAGCCAGTATTACTATGTAAGTAAATGTACTTCATTCTTTTAACATTTTAGGACAACATTCTACCTTCGAGTATTATCTGCTTATTTCTTTTGTTTTCAACTTTTTACCAACCAACATTTTTTCTGCTTAACAGTGATAATAGTCACATTCTGTGGGAAAGAGAGATAAGAAAGATATACTTTACTGTTTTCTATTCTCCTGTCCAATCAGTAGCTAAATTGTGTTACAAGCTGGATTGCATTACATGGTGTGAGTTGTCTTTGTTTTGAAAAATATTCAAAATGTAAAAATGCAGTCATGCCCTAACAGTGCCTCATTCCCCAAAAGTCTAGTTCCAGTTAACCAAGAACTTGTGTTCCATCAGCTGCCAGCAATGTTCTTTTCTTCAGTTGCCATGTTTGACTCCGGTCAACAGCCTGAGTCAGTAATAATCACCATTCTATCCTCAGGGGCTCCTTCTTAAATACCCCTTCAGTTCTGTCTGACAGGTGTTCTGGCCATCCTTTACACATCTGTCCCTTTTAAGACTAACCTGCAGAATAACATCTTTGAAATATTTTTGTGCTAATAACCCAATGACTGTATATTTTCCTAAGGCAGCGGCCTACGTATAACCCTCAGTCTTTCACTTTGCTTGTATGATGCTACTGCTTCCCGAGCTCCAAGTCTTTTTATTGCTTGAATCCTGACCGGATGCTTGGCAAAGTGCCCATTTACCTAGAAGCCTTACATTCCTAATTCTTCTGCACCTGCTTAAACATGTCTTATTTATCTCATTCTAGCTACAGTTGTTTTTCTCTTTGGTAGTTAACTTCTACTCATTCTTCATATCTGTCATTCCTCAAGCAGTCTCTATTGACCTTAGAGCACCATGCCAGTTACAGTTTTACCTTTATCTGTGTGACTATTTGATTCATAGTCCTTTCCCCTCACTTGATTGTTATCTTCAGGAGGGAACAATTTTTTATGCTTCTGCTTAAGTTGTTTCTCGGCTGCATGTCTTATAATCAGGGTATAGAAATGTTGCTTGAAATACCAAGTAAATGAGTATAAACTCTATGGAGCTAATATAGCTGATAGTTGTTTTTGTAAAAATAATATGTGTATTTTTTCCAAATAGCACTCTATTCTCTTGCACAGTTTATTAGGACAAAGAATGTGAGTAACCATTATGCATATCTACTATTATGCATAAGCACTAAGTGTGCTGGGCATGGTACACACATTTAATTATTTATAACTAGGTAGGACCCCTTGTCAGATGAATTGTTTTACCACTTTTCATATTAAAAAAATCCTGATAATCTGATTAAACAGCTTGTCACAGATTATAAATATAGTAATTGGTAGATTTGATCCCGATTACATCCAGAACCAGAATTCATACTCTGCATGCACTGCACCATGCCTAAAATAGGAAGCAAAACATGTTTGATAAAAGTACGTGTCATATTTTCCTTAGCACAAGAGAAAAGAGACCCTTGACTGGACTTCTGATTTGCCCCACTTTGCTCTCTAATTTGGTTAGAGTTAAAATGTAAACTTTTTAAAAATCTCACTTCACAGAAAATTTCAACTTTTTTGATTTGCATAGGTCAGCAGTTTGCAGAATGCTGGAACTCGGTTATCAAATACCCCAGGGTCCAAAGCTTGGAAAAGGCAAGACTCCTGGCCCTTAATGCACCATTTCAAATTGAAGAGCCCCACTATCTGTTTTATAATTTGATATTCCATGTAAGATGTTACTTGGGAGGCGGGGGAGGGTATAGTTCAAGTGGTAGAGCGCATACTTAGCATGCATAAGGTCCTGGGCTCAATCCCCAGTACCTCCTCTAAAACAAAGAAAGAAAGAAACTTAATTACCTCCCCACACCAAAAAAAGAAAGAAAGATGTTACTTGGGAAAAAATACCATACCAAATAAGCAAAAACCACATCAGTTTGGAAAAATCAAAAAACAATGAATTAAGCCATGGAGAATGGACTTTGAGTTCTGCAGATATTCCTTCAGAGAAAACCCATCTATAGCCAAACTCAAGGAATAAGTTTAACTCCACCAGCAGTATGAGCTGAGGGGGATCCCATTCTCCAAAGAAAGACACTGAGATCAAACAACAAGTCTTCTAGGCTATGGAAGGAATTACTCTCAGACAAGGCTCACTAATAGAGATCTTTATTCCGATTGCAAATTCTACATTTATGATTTATTTTTTTCAAGGAGCAGCTGCAGAGAGAAGCTACAAGGCTCTGGTTCTTTCAGTTAGAAGTCTTGCAATCTAGAACAACTGACTTTGCTGAAAGCTCTGCATCCTGACTTTTTAAAATATGAAACTGAAAAATCAACGTACAAGATTTAGTAAAGAATAAAATACTTAATGTTAAAATGTGATGCATTATTATTGATAAGTACTTAACCCAAGTTAGGCAATTCATCAGCAACATTAACAAAAAACATATTTTTAGCATCTCTTCTCAAAAGAGCTGGTTTGCTAAATTTGGTCTGCGTTACAAAGAAGCCTGAGTCAGGCCAGACTATCCAGGTGTATACAGTCTACTTAGGGAAACAACCAAGAAAACAGACTGGAAACTTACAGAACCAAACAGAAATGTTGACAGGCTGAAATATTTAATCAATGACCACAGCATTATCAATCAGGAAAAAAATCACCTCCTGATGATAGATGAGAGGAAAACAACTCACTTAGAATCAAAAAATATGACCAAGTATAGAGTCTGCCCATAAATTTATTTTTATTTTTAGCCTGAAAATAACTTAGCTCTGTTTATTGCCCCTGTTAACTCAAACTGTATGTACAGATTGTTGCTATTTTCCCAATCATAGTACCTTACATTTTTTTAAAAAATTTATAAATTTCGAGATACTTTTGTAAAATGTTTCTTACTGTAGTCTCACAAGGACTCAGGGAAACATCTGACAACTATGATTTAGATTAGGAAGCGGAAGAACACAGAGTAACTGTGACTGTGGAAGGTCGCAAAGTACAAGGCAGAACTGTAAATTCCAGATCTTCAGAATGTAATCTCATAGTCATTAGCTGAATTTGTGGCATTGTTCCTTCCTGCTCATTTTTGCTCCAGGTTTACAATCATAAAACCCAAAATCTTATAATTAAATGTTCAGTTGACATCATAAGCCTTACCTGCCCTTGAAACAAAATGATGCCCCTCCTTCAATGATAATATTGCTTAATTCACCACTGATAATTTACGATTTATAAACTTTAGGGTCCTAGGAGACATAAGAATGTTTCCCACAGTTGTTTGACATGCTGTAGTTGTTTAACCTGTATACATATAATGTCCACTATAATTAAGATTCAAAGTTTAAGTAAATGACACAGACATGCAACTCAAATCCAAATCTGAAACTTGCTTGGAGACTTTGGAGACCCAGTCTAAATTTTTCTGGTAATCTCCATTCTGCCATGTTTTGCATAGCCATTTTCTCAGATGATGTTTTATCACTCCTGGTTTTCCCATGGGAAGTGGAGGGGGTGAAAAATGGCATTTGCCTCATCTTCATGCTTTAAATTGTGTGCAGAGTCTGATGTATAGTAGCATGGGAGCTAGAGGCAATTGAGAAAATAAATAGGAATGGAAAGGCTAAAATAATCTGGAGGAGATATACTTAGATATTTAAGTTGCTACAGCCAAACAAGAGTACAGAAGAGGACAAAGTTCATTGGTCAGTGCATTATTCCCTCATTGATTTTTCCTGCCGGTTCCTTTCAGCTCATTGATTTCCGTTGCTGATTGAGTCATGTTCATCTGCTGTTAAGAGGTCACTTCATTTCCCTTTTGCTCATTTTTTCTGCCTACTCGGCATTCCTCTACATGTGCGTGTCACTTCCACTAATCTCAATTGTCTGCTGTCAACAGAGTGATATACTTTTTGCACAATGGGACGTGAGCTTCAAGATGGGTGGCTCAGGCAGCTCCTGCATAAAACTTAACCAGAGCATTCTCACAGGTTCCATTGTACTCTGCAGTAATTGAGGGATGTTTTGTTCCTCTTTAACAGATTTAAAGGTATGCAGTGTATATGGTCCTCAGTGGGACCATGTACTCTAAGCCTGGCAGGAGAGAATAATGCCCCGGTTTCTCTGAAAACAGCTGTTATCACAGCACCAAGAGTCACAAAACAAACACCATCTTAAAGTCACATCTTTCTCATGCCAGAAGTCCTTTCACTCAGCAGCCATATGAGATCTTACACCTACTGAGAACTGTTCAACAGGTGGAGGAAATAGGTATATTTTCACAATGATAGCATTGTGTATATCTGTATTAGCAGTTTGGATTATGTTTACTAGCAAACCCACTTAAAAATCCAGGTAAATATGTTGTCAGAGTATTACAAGAATATAAGTTTATAGGTTAGGTCTATACAGAGAAGGCATACACATTTTAATTCATGGTGTACTTAAAATCATAGATACAATCCTTAGGAAAATAAAACCAGTTGGATAGCCATACAGTTTTATGTTGTGCAAATTCTAAATGCATTAGAGACAAAGCAGGCTGTACTGATTCCCAGGCTAAAATCACAAACATATCCACAAAGAAGGCAACAAAAGCTTCTTTAAGAACAGAGTTACTGCCTTTAATGAGATTTTTTTTTCAGGTTTGTTTTAACGTTGAAGATTATACCTTTGGATTTTTTATACTACTTAAAGATGTGGTATACTTTGTATTTATATTTAGTAATTGGCCATGCAGGTTTCAGCTTTAAAATTTATTATTCAACATTCAACAAGACCAACAGTATTAAGTACTAATCAACTTTTAATAAGAATTATAAATTCTCCTTGCTCAAGACAAGAAAAACAATCACTGCAATCAATCAGATAGTCTAATCAATTTTCAAAATGAAATTAATCATGCATCATGTAGGGGGGAAAAAACCTTGAAGAATAGTATATTATGCCTTTGCTATAGGAGATAAGCTCAGTTTTAGAAAATGTTAATAGAATATTTAGTTTCTGCATGACCTAGTCACTCTGATGAGTTTTCATAGGGTTACTGAGATTTATTCTTAGATGGCTTTTCAGTAACTTGAAGGGAGATTACAATCAGTAAAGAAGCATTATGCGAATGTATATGATGTCTGCAGTTTTTCTCCACTTTAGATTTATAAAAAAAATTATATCAAGCAGTTAATTTCAATTATCCAAGCATTCACCCACTCACTTCCTAAAATGGTGAAAATCATCAAGAATTTAACATATAGATATCTTTTATGAAAACAAGGATTCTTATAAATAAGAAGATGACTTAAATTACTGCCCTAACAAGACATTTCTCCAAAGGGTGTTTAAATCAGTTTTCTTAAATAATATTATGTTATGTGCACATGAATCATACAATTTCTTCAACCAGTATAGAATGCAGGACCATCGTGTGCCAAGAAATATGCTGGGCACTGGGAACACCTATAAGAAACAAATTCACAGACCTTAATAACTCAGGGCCCATGAAGAAGACCTCAGTCATGTGTACAGAATGAAAACAAGTTGCTGTGTGCAGTGACTTTGCCAAATAATTGTATACATATGTCACTGGTTTAAAAGGACTGGCTTCTATATATGTTTTATGGAAAGGTTAATTCTGGGTTGTTGTTAATAATAAGAAGAAGAATAATTTCTATTGAATAATTATTAAATGCTTGCTTCTCTATATACTTTTTATATGCTATATTCTTTTATTCACACATAAAATAGGTGGGCTTAGTTTTATAATTATACTCGTATTTATTTTAAAAATGAGAAACTCTGAGGTTCATAAAGTTTTAATAACCCACCCAAAGTCACACAGTTACTAATTAGTGAACCTGATATAGCAAGCCATGCATTTGACCCTAAAGTCACGCAGATTCTTTACTGATTTGCTGAGACATATTTAAATTCAAGGTTCAAAAGACCCATTCAATTTGGCCTCTTCTGTGAAGCAGAAGCTCATGAGAAGCACCGAGACCACATTTACCATCATTTTCAGATTATTAATCTGGCAACTAACAATGTGATGCATATTTTACAAGAGCTATTTTATTATTGAAAAATACAAAGACATTTGAATTTGCCATTTGACATTAATGCTGCTAACTCTATCTGCATAACAAATGTTATTTCGTTGAAACTGTCTACTTTGTATAGAATTCTACGAAAAAGGAGTTTTGAATAAGAGAGCAAGCATACTTGACAGCATATCCAATAGTACCTATTAAGGATACATACTTGACATGACAATACTTGAACAAGAACAAACAATAATCACTATTACATGACATGAAGATACCTTTTCAAAATAACATCTGGCCTTGCTACTGAAAATACACGTCAAAGTAACTGAGGCATGCATAAATAAAGCTCTCAAAAATCCTTTAAAATTGCATCCAAATGTTTTCTGTTGCTATAATTTTATGTACAGAGAATCATTATTCAGTCTTATTGTTTTTAGAATATGCAGCTATATTCATAAGGAATATTTCAGGGTAAAGCATTGGTAAGGAGGGGAGAGAGAATCAACAGCTGTACATATCATCTCAGTCAACCTCAGAACCAACACTGACATCATTATCCCCACTTATTCAGTTATGGAAGGTTGGGTGGCAGAGGTTTATGAAAAAGTCAAAGTCCTGTTATACAGCTAATTGTCAGGAGAACCAGGATCCATACTTAAGACTTGAGATTCTGACCTCCATGTATTATTTTCACAACATATTGCTCCCTAAACTTCATTGAAATTAACTGTAACACTTAGGGTTGTTTATAAGACAAAACTGAGCATTAAATGTTCCATAATATCCAGACTCTGAAGATCTTATATCTGAACATATACATGATTTTATATACATATATATATGTGTGTATGTATATGTGTATATATGTGTGTGTGTGTGTGTGTGTGTGTGTGTATGTGTATATATATATAACATCTTTGTTATTCATGAACCTGAAATTTCTGCTTCTCAATCTTAGGCACCAAATCTACCAAGTAAAGTATAAGTGTTTAGCAAGCATATTCATGTCCCACATCCACGCCTACCAGTCACACAGGAGATATCTGCAGCTTGAGCGAGCAATTCTGTACGTAACAGGAATCATTCACACCCGATCACCTAATTTCTCTTTTTCCCTCCTGGTTTATTGCCACTAACAATGACACACTCAATCTCTCCTGTCCTTGTCACTTTCCATTAATCTTTACACATGTAGCCTCTTTTTATCGTATTGTCTTTCAACAAACACGTATAAGCCCTGATCTGTACATACTTATCCAAGTAATAAGTCAAGAGTGTGCTACACCAACAAAGCCCTCGCCATTACTATATTTCCATTTTAATGATGAAGATAAGAGGTAAATAAACCACTAAGTAATTTAACTACAGGTGAAGAAAATGCTATGGAAAGAATAAAGTTGCCTAAATGTACAGAGAATAATTGGGATGTGGGCTATTTCAGATATACCTGTCAAGGAATACCATTCTGAGAAAGTAATATTTAAATTGAGGCTCATATGATGAGAAATAGTCAGCCTCAAGTAGTTTGTTTTGAACAATGTTATAGAAATAAAAACACTACACGTTAAGTCCGTAAAACAATAACAAACTTGCTTTGCACGAATGACAACAATCAAGAAAATCTAAGATTTTTGATACAGGGAACTATATAAATGATAGTACTTTTAACCAAGGTGAAGAACTAAGGGCAGGGCCAATTTGGCACTGATAGAAGCTGGATAAGTAGTTCTGGCTTGTCCTTATTATGTTAGAAATGCTTATTAGATATCCAGAGCAGAAATATCAACAACGAGCTATGATACATGATTTTGGTGCTTAGTGGAAAGGTTAGACCTTGAGATATAAACTTAGGAATTGTTAGCCTGCAAATGGAATGTTAAGCCATGAGATAGGATGTGATAGCAAAGGGAGGTAATATTTACAAAAATATCTGGATTAAGGAAAATGGGCATATTTCAATCTTTAGAGGTAAACAAAAGAGGAGGAGCCATGAAGAATCAGGAGCACTTTGGGATAGAAATACACTTAGGTGAGACTAAAGTTCTAGAAATCGACTAAAAAAAGTGTCTCAAGAAAGTGGGTGTGAGCAATTGTGTCATAAGCAACCAAGAAATTAAAAAAGTATGAATATTGGCCATTGGGTTTGACATGAAGGTGAATGTTAGTGATGCTGATAAGAATAGCTTCACTCAAGTGATAAGGAGAAAAGCCCAATTGAATAAGACAAAAAGGCAGAAAATAACATTCTTTAAAAAAGAAAAATCAATGACATAAGAGAGTAACATAACTATAAAAGATTGGCCAGTATCAAAAGAAAGACCACGTAAAAGGTACAGATTAATAAGCCAGCATTAAAAAGAAAGAGTACCTACAGACACAACGAAATGTGTTATGAAACCATGAAAAGACATGGAGGAAACTTTACGTATTACTAAGTGAAAGAAGCCAATTTGAAAAAGCTACATACTGTATGATTCCCACTATATGACATTCTAGAAAAGGAACTACAGAGACAGAGATCAGTGGTTGCCAAGGGCTGGAGGATCTGGGAAGGATGAATAAGCAGAGGATAGAAGGTATTTAGGGCAGTGAAAATACTGTGTATGATATTGAAATGATGGATACACATCCAGGCCCGTAGAACGTACAACACGAAGAGTAAACCCTGATGGAAACTGTGGATTTGAGGTGATTATTATGTGTCAGTGTAGGTTCATCAATTGTAACAAATATATCAGTCTGGGAGAGGTTCTACATGCAGGGTTGGAGGGTGAGGAGATATATGGGAAATCTTTGTACCTCCACCTCAATTTTGCTATTAACTTATAAGTGCTTTAAAATACTGTTTTTTAAAAAGTTTTGCACCAAAGAAGAAAAAGAAATGAGGTGGATGAACATATTTTAGAGTCAAAAGAGGATGATGCTTTTTACATGGGAGATTTGTTCGCATCCTTATACACACAAAAAAAACATTAATGGGGCAGATGAGGGAATTTAAGAAAAAGGGGGAAAAGTGATGCAGGATTGAGGGAATTTCATAACAATAATAGAGTTTGATTGATGATATAAGAGTCACTATAAAACTGGAGGAGCTGCCGTAAGATAGGAGTAAGGACATTTCTCTATGGTAATAGGAATAAAAGAAAAGGTTGTGAGCATTGATGCAGATAGGCAATAGAGAAAGAATTGGGAGGAATAAATTGTTGTCTTCTGGTTGTTTCTATTTTCTTAGTTAAAATGAATCAGTCCATCAGCAAAGAATAACAAGAATAATAATATCCAAGGAAATTTTGGTGGGATTATGTTTTATTCTTTATTGCTTTTTATTTCCCTCTGGACACTCTTTGTGCTGTTTCATTATAGGCAAGAGGCTGGCATAATGAATTACAGTTCACTTGGATTTTTCCAGATGAAAATGCAAACACAGTCAGTACTTGTATTACTGTATCTCTTAGCAAAAACAAATATATTTGACCACAACTTCATTTCTGAAATATTTTCCCTTGGCTTTGAATACACCAAAGTATTTGTTCTCAATTTTATTTCTAGGTTCCTTCTACTTTGTCTAAATATTTGGTGTTGGCATTCCTTGGGATTTAATCTTGGATAGTCTTCTCATTGTAAACTTTTTCTGTAGACTATATCCACTCCCATAATATCATATACCATCTTGCTTTAAACAATGCTTCCTAGTTTCACACCCCCGTACCAGATGTTTCTTCTGAGTCCCAGATCTCAAACCCAAATTCCTCCCTTAAATCTACATTTGAGTATATAGTAGGATCCTCAAACTCAGCATGTTCAAGCAGAATCCACCTTCTCATTAAAACTTGCGTTCTCTCTCTCTCTCTCTCTCCATTCCCTGTCTCAATAAATCTTACCATTATCCATACTGTGATAAAAATAAAATACATGGGTACTCACTCTTAACTCCTACCAGGTTCTAACCCACTACAACCAATCAACCAAATCTTATTTATTCTTCCTTCTAAGTATTTCTCTAATCTAATAGTTTTCATCTTGTCCTTAATATTACTAGAATAACCTGGGAGAATTTTTAAAATATATACCTGCCTGAGTCTCATCTCCAGAGATTCTTGATTCAGTTGACCTAATGGAGGTCTCAAGCACTGGATTGATAATAATAATTTTAAAACTCCAGGAAATTCTAGTTTGTATTGTGGATAATAGTATTACTGGAAACATATTGAGCATTTAGAGTGTGTCAAGCACTATGTGAAGTGTTTCACAAACACAATCCCTTCTAAACCACAAAATAATGCTCTAAGAATGTACTGTTAATAGTCCTGTTTCAAACATGGGTAAACTGAGGTACACTTTACCCAAGGCTATAAGGTTCATAAGTTGTGAAAATAAAATTTGAACTCAGAATGTTAGACTTCAGAGCATACCTTCACAACCTATAAACTCAAATATCCAGTTATATACTTACTTTAGTTTTTAATCAATAGCTTTATTAAAATGTGATTAAATATACAAAAACTGCACAGATTTGATGTGTACCATTTGATAGTTAGGACATATGCTTTCATCCATGAAACCACCTGCCATAATCAAGGTAATAAACATAATAGTAACCTCCAAAAGTTTTCTCACACCCCTTTGTCACATGTGTATTAAGAATACTGAATATGAGATCTACATTTTTAACGTATTTATTGAGTGTACATTACCATATTGTTACCTATTGGTATATGTTGTACAGCAGATCTATAGAGCTTATTCATTTTGTATGACTCAGAATTCATACCCATTGAATAACTCCCTATTTATTTCTCCCCCCAAGGCAATCACCATTCTACTCTCTGCTTCTATGAGGTTGACTATTTTAGATACCTCAAATAAGTGGAATCACTCAATTATTTGTCCTTCTGTGGCTGGCTTATTCATTTAGCATAATGTCTGCAAACTTTATCCATGTAGCTGCATATTGCAGGATTTCCTTCTTTTTAAAGGCTGAATAACATTCCATTGTAAGTGTATACCAAATTTTCTTTCTCCATTCATCTTTTGATGGACATTAAAGTCTCTTCCATAGCTTGGCCATTATGAATAAATATGTAATGGACACAAAAGTGCAGATATCTCTTCAAGACACTGATTTCAATTCTTTTGGATATATACCCAGAAGTAAAATACCATATGGTAGTTTATATTTTGAGGAACGTCCATACTGTTTTCTATAATGGAACGTGTCAATTTACATTCCCGAAAATTTGGAAGAAGGGATCCAATTTCTCTACATTCTAGCTAACACTTCCTCCCTCCTCTTTTTTTTATTTTTCTTTTTCTTGATAATAGCTATCCTAACAGGTGTGTGCTGATGGTTCACTGTGGTTTTGAGTTGATTTTCCCTAACAGTTAATGAGCACCTTCTTATATACCTGTTCACCATTTGCATGTCTTCTTTGGACATTTTAAGCCCATTTTGAATTGGAATATTTGTTTTGTTTTGGCTTGGTCATAAGGTTTTTTTTTTCCCCTATTGAGTTGTAGGAGTTCTTTACATATTTTGAATATTAACCCCATATCAGATATATGGTCTGCCAATATTTTCTCCCATTCTATAAGTTGCTTTTCATTCTGCTTATTGTTTTCTTTTCTAAGCAGAAGCTTTTTAGTTTAATGTATTCTCACTTGTCTATTTTTGCCTTTTCTTGCCTGGTATCATAGCCAAGAAATCATTGCCAAACAAAATGCACAACATTAAAGGAATGACTTTGAACTTGTGTTAAATCTTGCTGATTTTCATACAAATTTGATATACTAATTAGTAAAATAAAAAATAAAAGGCTAATTCCCCTTTTTTCTTACTAATAATTAGCAAAAATACTCACACTAAATGATATTTTTGGGTCATAGGACACATTGCATAGAAGACCAATTAACATCAGCCATAATCCTAAATAAACATACCTTACTTGTATCCTTTCAACTTTATATTTATCATAATCATGAAGAAAAGAAAAACATTGAGTATCAAGAGTGTATGGTTGTCATTACTTTCTCTCATCAAGTTATTCTGCTTCAAGTGCAGTCAGCAATTGGGCAACATAGTTTTGCCCAAGAAAGTCCATACTTATGTTGCAAGTGTTAGGTGTGTACTGTTCCTAGATTCAGTTTAAACAAAAGCTTGCAGATACATGGCTGTATGACCATCACCAACAACAACCAGCCAGCACTTGGGCACTTACTAGAAGCCAAGGAGAGTGCTCAGTGGATGCTGTATTTCTTTTAATACAAGATTCAGATAGTTGCTATTACCCTCCACACTTTACAAGTGTGGATAGCAAGTCTCACAGGTAATAAGTAATGCATTCAGAATCACACAACTCATAACTGGCCGAGCCAGAGCCAGAAACCCAGAGATCCCGACTTAAAATGTCATGCTTACATTTACTCTGCCATGCACACTGCTGCAGAAGATGTGATTTCTGGATGGTTTGGTGAGCCAGATGGGAAAAGTTAGGTTTCCCTGGAAGTACTGGAAATGTAGAAAATTCATAAGCACCTGAAGATGAGTGGTAGTGCAGTGAAGATTTTTCGGTATTTTACGTGGAAGTTGGCTAGAAATGTCTTTCCCACAGAGCTTAAAAGTAGGTCTAAATTCAACTGACATTTTCATAAGATCTCTTGTAGAGTTATGTTTTATGTATATAGTCTTTCTCCACAAGAAGTATCTGGCCTACTTAAGGGCAGGGTCATTCATTCTCCATTGCATCCTACCATGTAGCTCCTTGATTTACACTCTTACTACAGGAGGTTACAGAAATTAGTTCATGCCTTGCCCTACGTATAGAAGCCATGAAATAAAATGAATGTCAGGTACTTACACTTTGCTGGCCTCAAAATCGTGGCAGAATTCAGGGCATAAATATGTGGGCAACATTCATGTATACAGAATATGTTCTCATGCTTTTAATCACAATCTAACTGAACAGAAATGTACTGATCCTGATGCTTTATGGTCTAGAGTTCTAGAATATATGATCCTGAATATACTAATTGATTTTTAACAGAATGCCCTGTTTTTTCTTAGTTTACCTGCACCTGGGCCTCATGTAATAAATCTGGTTTTCATAACTAAATTTGCTGTTCTTTCCCTACTTCATACAAGTAAGCACAGAAGGTTGATAGGTATTAATGAGGTATTTTCAAAATAGCTTTATATATTTCACGGAATAAATAGTATGCAAAACAGGACGTTAGTAAGAAACATATGTAATGGTCTGTGATTCAACTGAAGTTTTCAATGTCTATTTCTTCAACTCATCTAAATGTACCTTAACTTTAGTCACCTTCTGTTATTCTGCAATTTGAAATGGTGAAAAGAATGATACTTGTTTAACACGTGGTAAAGAAAGCATATGTATGTATTAATGATAAAGGCACATTGTTGTTGAAGCTCTGTTTCCCCTTGTCTCCTGTAGTGTCTGCTTTTCCAAAGATGCCTCAAACTGCTATTCAAACATTCAGGATACTGTTTTGGCAATGTAATAATTAACACCTACTCATTGTTCTATCGTTATTGTCAAAGTGGAATCCAACCCTATTCATTGAAATAAATAAGTATCTAAGCTTTTGCTATCATAGTCAAAAAAAGGATTATGATAACTTTCAGCCATGTAAACACCATGCTGCATTGATATAGTTAAATAATTTTTAAAATATTCTTACAAAAATAATATCTAAAACCTAACATGGTAATGGATTCAATTGCCTTGAAACTACTGTTTAAAATTCTACCTTCTTTACATGTCAATGTTATTTTTATTTTGATGAATACTACAGCTTTTGGTCAGCTGGCTTTTTCATGTTTTCACAGAATTAATTTGTTACTGGTTTATACTTCCCTCAAGCAGGAAGTGTACCTGTTGTTACAATATTTTCATGAAAATTTGCACCCAGTATCTAATTAACTTGAAGAAAATTTTAGGCAGTACTTTTTTAAGCATCATTTTTCATAGGCAGGGCTATTAAACATTTTAATATCTGTTCTCAGCCCATTTAGAACATGGGCAAAATAATCACCCACTTTGATTTATAGGGATTTGCTTTCAGAACAGGAACTTCACCCAAGACATTGGTTTTCAAACACATTTCCAATTCTTATTTAGTAGGAGTAACTGAAGACCCCATACCTTATCAGCAATAAATTACTCTCCTGTTAAACTTGCTGCTAAACAAGGAGCTACAGTCCTATTAAAATCCAATTAAACATGCATCACATTTGATAGATATAATTAGAACAACTGTAGAGGGTAAATGCCTCCAAGCAGTGTAGCCTGAAGAACTGTAGATCAGTGTTAAAAGGGAAAATAATAGAGAATATGCTGGAGATTTGTTTCTGCAATGATACTTTCTTTAATGTGGCAATTTTATTCATTACCTTTTAGATAATTTTAATCATCTCTCTAACGTATTGAGAAAGGATTATTTTGCTTTCCACTAATAAGAATATTATATCTGCTTTATGGGGTAAATCAGATAATGCAGTAATAAAATAGTAGATTTTGCCGAATTCTCTAAAACTCACAGCATTTAAAAATATTCTTTAATTATCTTTTCAGGGTTTAAAATGTTTTCATTGCATCATATACAACTTAGATATGGATCCCTATAATTGTCTTTCTCACAAGGATGTAATTCACCAGGAACTGCTAACCTAGAATGTTGTAACAGTGCGGTCATTGGTTTCCTTATTCACTCATCTATTCTCCCATAGTGGCTGTTGACAGTCTCTTCACTGAATCCTTTCCAGCAGTTCTTAGCAATAATTTGTACTCCTTGTCTCCTGAATTTGCTAATGAAAATGTAGAAGAGTATTTTTGGGCTTTGCATATGGCTGTAAACAAAAACTGTTTTTACATTGGGGTTAAAAAAAAATATTCTAAGCAGAGCCATGACCAGTGCACAATGTATTTTTGTAAAGGATAATGAATACTGTAAACGTAACCATGTAGAACATAAATAGACTATTAAACATCAGTTTACTTGCACTGACTTGGTAATGTTAAATGTGAATATTCAGATGATAAATATATTATTAGACATCAGGGACAAATCAAGAAAGCTGATACTTGACCTTTTTTATGTGTCCCTTCTCACTTGTTAAATATCAGCTTATTTTTACCTATTAGGTTTCATGACACCAAAATACTCAATCTTTCTTAAATGTCCTTGTAATTGTGGTTCCCACTTCAAGACTATGAATAGTTCAATGTTGGCATAATTAATAGCTCCTAGATTCTCTGTCTACTTATTGACACATCAGATAGGGGAAGAAATGGACATGAAGATGTTAGGAAC
Organism: Camelus ferus; assembly: GCF_009834535.1. Lineage (NCBI taxonomy): Eukaryota > Metazoa > Chordata > Mammalia > Artiodactyla > Camelidae > Camelus > Camelus ferus. Next base: position 25,203,294 of record NC_045699.1, read on the forward strand.
TTGAGGATCTGGAATTTAGGGCTTATGCCTCATCATCGTTTCTCTTTTTCTCTTTAACTCTTATTTTTCTGTTTCTCCACAATTTCTCTTACTGGATAGATTATCATCTAGGCCAAAAAGAGCCAAAGGCGGCTCTCAAGTCATTCCTGCATAGCTTGTTAAAGAAAAAGAAGTTTTCCTATCAACTCCTTGTAGAAGAGCTCCGGGAAAGGATTTGATTGGTGGTACTTGGCTCAATTATGATCATTATGACCATGATTGACTCAGACCTTATCCCCTGCCCACTCATAATCAGGAAAGAGAATTCCATCACTGGACGTTGAATTGTCCACAAGAATATGTGCACAAGGCAGACAAGAACAGTAGTTTCATCAGGTTGATTGCATGGAACTGTTACAAGGTGATCTCTGAGACTTTCTTGCTTTCAGAGAGTCTCTGGGCCTTGTCATGGCCACAGACAGCTAGCAGCCTTCTTGCACACCTGTAGTTAAGCAAAGCTTTCCTGATTTCTCAGATGAGAGAGGAGGTAGACAGAGGTAGTTTGTTTTCCTGGGATTTTTGTCTTTCTCAATTATTTTTTCCCTTTCTCTCCATAGAGTATTTTTTGCTATACTTTTCTGTCATCTTATTGTCCCTCTCTTTTTCAATGTTCCTCTCTATTTCTATAATAAAACCTTTTCACTTTAGTGTTGATAAATGTACAGTTATATTTTCTTGCAGTTTCACTTGAAAAATGTTAACCAAAAGTAACAAATTTATTAATGTGAAATAGTTAAGGTCAAGAAAGACTCACACTAGGCTTTCTTTACATTTTTTCCCTCCAAAATCTCATGTATATTATTATTAAATATTTAGTAGAATAATTAGGAAGACACACATACTTAAAAGTAATAATTCATATTGAACTAACTTGCTTTTAAGCAATACTTTTACAAAAATACCTTAAAGGCTATATTGACCCTATACCTGGTCTATTACTTATTAATTATGTCTAGAATTATTATATTATAAAGACAGTTTATGCTATGGTATTTGAGTATTTTATGATGACCTGTGTTTTGTGGTGCCAGAAATGAAATTATCAGAACTAAATCTTGGAAGATTCATTCTTACCTGTTAAGTGCAAAAGTGCATTCATTTATCAATTATTTTAGAATTACACAGTAACATATTTTGCATATGCCCATGGATTTTAGACTTAAATAAAAACATGAAATCTATTTATATTTTATTCTGCATTTATATTTGTTTATATATATTTATCAGATATGCCCTTATTTTAAATTAATACATATTATTTCCAAAGTTGAAAAAACTTAAATATATGACTTTAAAAGGAAAATAACATTTTGTGAATAATCATTAGGTCAGGATAATATTAAAAATGCATTTTGTGAAAATAACTTATATAAAACCTGGGGCTCTAAATCTTAAACTGATGAAAATTGTAGTGCATATCAAGAGAGAGAAATCAAAATTTTACTTCTATTCTAGTCAAATAATAGAGACCTATTTTCCAGAAAGCAGTTTTCTGAAACCATGTGTACAATTAGCTGTGCTTTAAATTAAAATTAGTGGCATTTACTAAACAAATGCTCCTAAAAAATTGAAAACTGAGAAATAAATTATTTCAGCACTTGGTATTTCTCTTCCTAGTGAGCTGCTGGAACTCTCCTTTCAAAATTAGTATCAGTGGCTTTAAAAATATATATATTTAGCATCTTTATTCTATAATCTGCTTAACTACTGTGAAACTTGACTTATACTAGGAGATGCAGGCATGAATTTGCTATTTCGCCTATGCTCTTATTTTCTATTAGTTAACCTCCAGTCCAGGAGGATACAATGGAAAATAGGAAACACAGGACCAGCAGTTTGGGAGAAGGTATATGAAGCATTTGACCAGTGAGATGAACCTATCTATGTAGAATTTTTATTTGTTTTCTTAATCTTTTTGTCTGTACACATTAAGTAAGTTCTGACAATGAAGTGGAAGTGGCTGAAGGGGAATACAGTAGCTGGTATAATGGGAAATGATGTATATGATAGATACCTATATATACACAAATGAAGTAGATTTATTTTAAATTTTATTTTCTTTTATTCTGATAAAAAATTAATACACCTTGATTATTGAAAAGATATAAAATAGAAGGCATTTATAAAAATTAGCATTTGATTGTATTCCTGTCTCTGATAGTTGATTCCAATTTTTGATAGTTTTATAATTGCAATCAGTGTTTGAGAACACACCTTAAAATTGTTTTGCATATATTATATTGTGACACCATTTAAACCTTAAATAAATTCTAAACATTCTATAATGTTTCATAACATTAAATATTCAGTGAAAAGCATGGGTATTAATGACTATATAGTAATCTGTCCTCTGATTATAACATAATTTATTTTATTCAATTATCTGTTTTTCTTTTTTACTTTTCTTTAGTTTATGTTCTTACTACTTTAAATAGAATGAGGTCATAATTACTGCGTTTATTTTTTATGCTTCATTTCTGATTATTTCACTAAGCTACATTACTAAAAATTGATTTAAAGAGTAAAAGATTAAAAGCACAGAGACAGTTTTAAGATTTTTATCATATAATGGCAATGTAGTGTCAAGAAAAAATTTAAAGGTTAAATTTTATCCTTGCTTTTAAGCTGAGAAAAGCCTCTCTGACTGCAATCAGGTATTTTTCTTTTTTTTTTTTTTACAAAATAATTACTATTCTTTCTCTAAATTCTAGTGTGGAAAAGAATCTCAAGATTTTTGTAAGTAAAGAAGTTTTCAAATCAATTAAAAATTGTCTCATTAACTCTAATATTAGTGTATATAAAAATAAGTTTTGAAACTGTTGTACAGTGAATAGAACACTTTGTTTAGTAATATGAAGAAGTGTTGTAGAATGAAAAGAACACAGGATTAGGTAGCATTAATTTTCAGTCAGATGCCTACTAATTCTTATTAATTCTCAGTCAGCATTTAGAATGATCTATTTATTCCCTCTCTCTGTGACAATTTAATTGATATTCATCTGTTTGATCATCAGTTTGAAACTACCAGATATTTGTTAATGTTGACCATTCTGATTGGTCAGTATGTATGTCATTTAGATTTTGGCCTCCTTCCAATCAACCAGAGTGAACTTTAGAGAAATATAAACATTTCACTGCTAAAATTTCTCAGTGGCTTCTCGTGTCTCTCAGTATACATTCCCATAGTGTGTAATACCTTCATGATCTACCTGCAGCAAGCTCAACACGCTCCAAATTCAAGATGTTTGACTCTTTTTTTTTTTTTTTTTTGCTGGATTACTCTTCTGAATGTTCACATGGCTCACTGCCTTACTCAGTAGATGCCTTTGCTCAAACTCCACTTTCTCAAGAGGCTTCTTCCACCTATCCTACCTAAAATAATACTGTCCCTCATATCATACTGTAATCTCCTTCCCAGATTCTTTTTTCTTTATCTTCTTTACCAATACTTGATGCTACATGTTTATTTATGCATTTGGTGTCTGTTTGTCTTTCCTTTGAAAATGCAAACTCTATTAGGGCACAGACTTTTTGTTTGTTTATGTCTATACCCTTGTGCTCAGAACGTGCCCAGCATATGATGGTTTTTCAATAAAGATCTGTTGCAAGGATGAATATTTAAATCCATATGTTCTAAAAGACATTTAACCCTCCTAAGGTCAATTTCCTCATTTGCAAAATTAATATAATGATGGCAATATCTACTCCACTGAAATTTACTGAAGATCAAATAATATAATGTATGTGAAATTACTTTCAAAATTGCAAAGGACCATTATATTTCTCTAAGAAAATTTAAATCCTTTGGAGGCAAATCTTACCACATTGATTTAGTTTCCTACTTTTCCTTATTTCTATATTCTGAGAAGTTTCTCTTCTTTCTTAATATCAGGAAGTGACAGAATGATATGACTTAATTAATCATAGGTCATAAAATAAGTACAGTACTGGTAATCCATATACATTCTCACAGAAACGACATCATCCATCACAGAAAGGAAAATTAATGGAGTGATCTTAAACAACTTTATAAGGTCTTAAATTATCATAAATAGAATAAAGTTAGAAACTTTGCATCTGGTCTGTGAGAAAAAGCAAAAGAAACTTTACTAGTAAGAAAGCCTTTTTTCATCAGTATTTTAAATAGTGTCATTATGTCACTATTATTCCCGAAAATTTTGTTAACTATGGTTCTCTATAAACAGGAGGTCTATAGTCAAACAAATACAAATGCAAAATAAAAAGTTAGTCTGCATCTGTAACTGCTAGTTTTCATCATCTGTATACATTCACACCTCATAAAATTATTCATTGTGTGAATCAATTCTTCTAATAAACAATGGACTAATTAATAAAACACATAATAGCTATTCTGGCATTCAAACTTTAAAATTGTTTCTCAAAATGTTTTAAATATCATATCTCAGGGAATGAATAAACAAAATGAAAGACATGTAGCTCTTGCGGGAGCAAAAGCTCCATTTACCTCTTATGTGAGGTTTAAGCCAGTTAGCTGGCTTAAATGACTTAGCCCATTGTAATACATTCGCAGAGGACAAATTCTGTAAATTAATATATCTTCTTTATTATCTGATACTTAAATTCATATTTGTATCCAAAAAGATCTACTAAAATAACATATATTCATAGTTTTATTTCAAGTGTATTGAATAAATACAATGTTTCCCAAAGTTATTAAAAATATATCTGAAAATGAATTTACATTATTCACTTTCAGGTGAAATTAACTTTTATTGGAAATACTTAGATATAGCTTCACATAATAAGTGGCACCTATAAAATCCATTAGATTTTTCTGCAAAACAATAAAATTTTATTTTAAATTTAAGTACATCAAATGTTGGAATTGTAATAAAAATGTACTATAGTTCTCTTTTGCATATAACATTTATTTAGAATGGCAATTAACATAGTAACACTGCAAAAATATCCCTTATTGAATTTAAAACCATAGATATGGTAATCACTATGACTTCAAAATATGTCCATATATTGAATTTATTTTCAGTTAATTGATTTACACCCTCAGCTATGGTTCTACCCCTAAGGGTTATGAAGAGTTCCAACCCTTCAACAAAGAGAAAACTAAAATATATCAATATAATACCAAAAGAGAATTATCAAATTTGCATTTATTCGTTTGTTTTCAGTAGCATTCCAATGACACTATGAAAGGAAAAAAAGTCTGAGAAGTCCTTTTAGTAGTCATGTTCAGATGCTTCACATTTGATCTGAGATTAAACTTAGCAATTGCTATATCCACATACAACACCATTGTAATTTGGTGTAATTATATATGTAAGGAAATGTTAATGTTAATATGCTTACAATTAAGCACAACGATTCAAGATCAGGAAAAATAAAGGTGCATCGTAAACATGTATTGGTGCTCACTGTTCTTGGGGCCGATAAGAGTACTTGTTATGCATCTTGAAACTGATTTACTTTTGTAACGTATTGCCCATCTCTTCTTACATGGGACCAAGAGGGACTTATTTTATGTCTAATTTTTCTCGTTAATTGATAGTGTCAAAGAAAGGTCCTATGACTTTCAATAGCCAGTTGTAAAGTGGCATAACTGTGGTTGCTCTGGAATGTAAGTGTTCTAAATCTGTAATATCTGGCTGAAAAACAGGCTGACTTATACTTGTGAAAGAGATGTCATTGAAGGATAAAATAGAAAATACATCTGTAACGTAGTTTGATTCCATTTTTGATGTTTGACTGCTGACAGCTATGAAGCCCTTGTACCTCATATCTGGGCAAGCCCAGGTACTCTCTTGTTTGCCACCACTGGGAAATTCAAATCGTGTGCAGGATGGTTACACTCTCTACTCACAATAAAAATTCCTAGCCAGTGTTTTCTTGCTTTTTCAAGTCATTTTCAGGATTTTGTGGAGTCATCCTGCTTTCCTCAAGAAAACCTTATTAAGTAAGGTTTAAACTTCATCCCTCTTGTTGTATGGGTATTATCATCAGGTCTCACATCAGAACCTAATTTGGGGTGGGGAATCCACCTTACTTCTGCATCATGGCTTTAAAAGTATCTCTTTTCCTTGTGGAAGTGGTTCTTCATTTGCTGTTCTTTTTCTTGCTTTCTCTAGGTGACTAATTCTCAATACCTAGGATTTTTCTTAATGGTTTGTCACATACAGATACAACAAGTTTGATCTCAACTTGCTGCTGTATACGCAACTCCCAACTAATGAGAGGAGATGTACTTTGGAGCAAAACTCAGAAGTTTTTTTGTTTTTCATCACTTGTGAATATGCTAGACAGCAAAATCTGTTTTTCTTGGAAAATTAAGTACTGATGTATTGAAGCATATGATTTTTTTTTACTTGAAGTATAGTCATTTACAATGTGCCAATTTCAGGTGTACAGCACAATGTCCCAGTCATGCATAGACATACATATATTTGCTTTCATGTTGTTTTTCATTAAAAGTTATTACAAGATACTGAGTATAGTTCCTCGTGTTATACAGAAGAAACTTGTTTTGTTAAATCTATTTTTATATACAGTGGCCAACATTTGCAAATCTAAAACTCTTAAATGTATCCGTTCCCACCCCTTTTCCCCCGGTAACCATAAGATTGTTTACTAAGTCTGCAAGTCTGTTTCTGTTTTGTAGATGAGTTCATAGTGTCCTTTCTTTCTTTTCTTTTCTTTTTTTTTTTAATTCCACATATGAGTGATATCATACGGTATTTTTCTTTCTCCTTCTGCCTTACTTCACTTAGAATGACGATCTCTAGGTCCATCCATTTTGCTTCAAATGACATTATTTTATTATTTTTATGACTGAATAGTGTTCCATTGTATAAATATACCATGGCTTCTTTATCCATCATCTTTCGATGGACATTTAGGTCATCTCTATGTCTTGGCTATTGTAAATAGTGCTGCCATGAACACTGGGGTGCATGTATCTTTAGAATTCAAGTTCCCTATGGATATATACTCAGAAGTGGGATTGCTGGATCATATGGTAAGTCTATTTTTAGTTTTTTGAGGAATCTTCAGTATTGTTTTCCATAATGGCTTCACCTAACTGCGTTCCCACCAGCAGTTTAGGAGGGTTCCCTTTTCTTCACACCCTCTCCAGCATTTATCATTTGTGGACTTTTGAATGATGGCCATTCAGACTGGTGTGAGGTGATACCTCATTGTAGTTTTGATTTGCATTTCTCTGATAATAAGAGATACTGAGCATTTTTTCATGTGCCTATTGGCCATTTGTATGTCTTCACTGGAGAATTGCTTGCTTAGGTCTTCTTCCCATTTTTGGATTGGGTTGTTTGTTTTTTTGTTATTAAGTTATAGGAGCTGTTCATATATTCTGGAGATTAAGCATCATTTGCAAATATTTTTTCCCATTCTGTAGGTTGTCATTTTGTTTTGCTTATGGTTTCCTTTGCTGTGCAAAAGCTTATACGTTTAATTAGGTCCCATTTGTTTATTTTTGCTCTTATTTCTATTCTCTGGGTAGACTGCCCTGGGAGAACAGTGCTAAGATTTATGGCAGAGAATGTTTAAAGCATACAATTTTAAGTGTGCCCATTTATGTATATTCTCACCAACACTTTTAACTACTTTCTGTGTAGATTGTCAATGCTTTTATTCTGTCTTCTAAAGAGAATCATTTCTATTAGGATGTGAAATGTCTCATGAGATACTGAAGGCCTAAATATATGAACTTGAATTTCGGAAATAATTAAAAATAAATATCTAATAGAAAGAAAAGAATTGATAAATGTTGGAATTTCAGGGACACTAATATTTGGGCAGGGCATGTTTTTGAGTTTGGTCACATAGTCATTGACCTCTAATCAAGGAACCTACAGTACATTCCTTGCCAAACAACTTTGCCAGATTTGTAACAATACATTATTTTTTCAAAGATAATTATAAAAAGGCATTAAATAATAGTAAACACAACCTGTCTGGTTGTAGAAGTATTTAATTAAGGCATCCTTATTATATTAAGTTACTTAAGTGAAGGTAGCATATGGCATGCGAGTGGTAGGGACTCACTTTATAAATGGTAGTTGTCACTGATGGTGATGCATTGGTCCTTATGGGAAGCTAGCACAGCATTCACCATGGCCTTAGAAGACATGCAGAATTTAATTACAATATTTACTGACTGGCTGTGAAGCTGCAGACAAATTAATATTCCTCTCTGATTTTCATCACCTACAAAGTGGAATAACAATAAATTCCCTTGGCTGTTGAAAGGTTTATTGCACTTGAAGGAGAATCTATAACAATAGCTATTGTATCTACATTTGCCTTTATAATAATCAGTGAAACTATTTATGTGGATTCGTGTCTCTCTTACTAGACTAAAAGCTTCATGTGGACAAGCAGTATGCCTTTTTGTTAACTTTATTCCTAGCAAAAGCCTTTTCAGTAACATCTCAAGCAATCAGCAAATGTGTAATGCCTTATTATTCAGAATGTTGATTATTTCAAACCAGGCATATAAGTCAGTCCACTCTTTTGACTGTATATGGTATAGTTGCTGAAAATTTTCAATGATTGTGCAACTTTGCCAGGAAACTTCATTTCTAGTACATGTTCTGATATCTACTTCTTTGCTATAAAATATGTAAAACAGCATTGATTGTAGTAACTTCTTTGTGGTATAAGTAATTGTTAGCAAAATAAAGTTAGGTCTATTAGTTTAGATAGCAGTGGACCACCAACTGAAAAGCCAGATGGTCATGATAGTCTCTAAAGTCCTATAAATCAAATTCAAATTAACAGGTTAAACATTAATATTTGCATTTTAAGCTACATTACTAGGCCAATTAGTTTTATAAATGAGAAGTTTTAATATGCAGTTCATAAATGTTGCTTATGTAATAGTATTTTTGAAACAATCTTACTTAAATCCAGTTTCTAATGAGTAATTTGGACAATCGTTCAAATAAAATTGTCAGAAAAAGTTCGCTTTCCAAGATCCATCATCCCCCCCTCATGTTTAATCCATGTGGTAAATTATCTGAACATTTTAAAGCAATACTTGTTAAAGTGGCTTTAAAAGAGTAGAAAAATTTAAGTATTTATGGAAGTTTCATATATGTTTAATGAGTGCCCTACCCATGCCATAGACTATGAATAAAATGCAGCCCTGGCCCTGAAGGAACTCATAAGCACATGTAGTTCAATAGAGCCATGCATTAAGTCTCTGAAAGCAGAGACTGAGAAAATTAATTCTACCATTTGAAAGGAAGAGACAAAGTCATGATAAGGGGCTTATGTTTAAAATTAATCTTGAAAGATAAATAGAGGTTTGAGAACAAGAACATTTTGGAAAGAGAGAGTATGTACAACGTTTAACAGTATGAAAAAAAATGATTTTCTTTAGGAGAATAACAAGTAGTGCATGATGTCCATGATGTCAGAACCATAAAAAAAAAAGTGTCATAGAGAGATGTGAGATGATAACAGAAAAGTAGACCAGGATCTGACATGAAGCACCCTGTGTTCCAAGCTAAGGAGCTTGGAACTAAAACCAAAGTGAATCAAAACTGAAATATTGAAGAATTTTAGGAAAGGACAGGTAAAATGAGATCCACATTTTAGGACATCCTCTAGTAACAGTGTAGGGAATGGATTCGAGCTTGGGTATTTGTAGTCAGAGAGTAATAACAATGATGCAGTATTCTAGGGAAAAATGATCAGATCTGAGGAGCAGTAAGGCAGGAGTTGAGTTGGAAATGAGGAAACAGTTATGAAAGATATTTAGGGACTAGAATTAAGAAGATTTGGTGAAAGATCAGATATGGATAATATTAGCTAATGAAGAAATGGAAAGATTAGCTAGTTTATAGCTTAGTCAAGAGGGTGGATATAATAATATTTAGTACTTTTGTAACACAGTATATATGGTTTTTCTCCAAGAACATGAAAGCTGCCATTTGCGGAAAAGTGTGGCCACATGACTTCCCTTAACTCAAGAAGTGACATGTCTGCTTCCAAGAGGAAGCTTTAGAATCCTGAATGTGATTTCCCATGCTCTCTCTTTCCCTTTGTCAGTAATGTAATAGTGTCTTCTCCAATTGCCTAGGTCCTAGAATAAAGTGTGCAAAGCAAAGTCCCTATCCAGGCCACATGGATTTGTAAGATTATGAAACAAATTCTCCTATTTTTTAAATGCACTGAGATGTTTTGATTGTCTTCTTCTATACCATGATCTTGATAATACTAAAGTGAATAAAGTTAAATTAGGAAAAACAGAGTTTTCAAGTAAGATCATGAGGTTAGTTATAGACATGGGAGATTAAACGTTAGCTGATTATATTGACAGCTGTCTGATTTGTAGAGTTTATTCTCAAAATAGAAATGTGGACAGGACATATGGTTAGGTGTTAACCAAAATCATAGAAGCAGACTTAATTGTGCAGGAAAAATAAACAAAGACCAGCTGAGAAAACTGTTAAGGACAGAACCCTCAAATATACCTGTGCTTATTGTTGTGTATTTGGACTTTATCTTGAAGGAAATTGTTTGTTATCAGAGGGTTTAAATAGAGAAATGGCATGTAAGAGTTGTTTTTTTGAAAAAAAAAAATACACTCTGTAGTTGGGATAATTCAGAGTAAAGATAAGCTTGTTGTTAACAAATTTCTTCATTCTTTGGTTTATTCAAGTAAATATCCAGAAATTACATCATGAAAACACATATTGCTCCTAAACTTTTCCTCCTTTGGCTGCCCTAAAATAATGTCATAGTCAAGGTCAGATTTAGGATTATACTTCATACCATGTATTCTGAAGTCATATAAATGTCATAGCTTCATGGGTCGTGAACAGATTCAGAGGATATACACTTTATTGGGGAGAAAATTCTTCTAAAAGCTGCACGTCCTTGAAACCTGGCATATGTGATCTGCAGGACACCTCAAATACACCATCTTGACATTCAATTCATATATTCTCAGCAATTACATAGTGCTAGTCACTGTAAAGTACAGAATGGAGAATAAGCTATATTGCTGACCTCAAAATATGTAGAATCAAGGAAGAGGTTGAGAAAGAATTTCTGCAAAGATCTTTCTTTAGAAATCAAAACCCTTACACAGTGCTAGTAAATAACACCTAGTGGCCACATGATGCTATCCCTTGAGTATTATTTTCGGGATGTATTTTTCTTTAATGAAACTTCAATGTTTATTTTTTGTTTCACATGTGAAGTGTTCTACTCTTTACAGAATTCTAGTTTTCTTCAGCTTTCCCCTCATCTAAAGATCAATTTGTTATCTAGTTTACTCTTTCATTAAACAACTTCAAGATGCTGAATGCTAATAGGGATTTCTTATTTTCTGAAATAATTGCTATCTAACAGTCAAAAGTACTAGCAATAACAAATCGTATTTTCTATTATCCATATAGTACAGTAAATTATTTGAACCTATGTCAGGAAATACTTTTCCTAGTTGAATCATCCTGATAATAATGAATAAGATTACACATATATTTTGAAAGCTGAAGATAATATTATGTCTATTGACCGATCACAGCCTGCTGACTCATGGAGAGTTGGAGGAAATAAACCATCTGTTATTTGGATGCATATACACAACAACAGACAAGAAGAAGAAAGGCAAGAAAATATCTCACACATGGCATAGGAAGGATTTTAACACTACAGAAAGTTTTTTTCTTTTTAATAAATTGGTGGCTGTGAAACACTCCACATAGATGGTTGACCTTGACTGAGTAGATACAGAATAAAAGAAGGAAAAAAAGAAGCACAAAGTATATAAAATGATCTTAAATTGAATAAAATGGGAAATCCTTATATCTGAAATTGCCCTGTAATCCCTATTTGAGTACAGCAAAAGAAAGATTTCTATTTCATACTTTATTTTTCCTTCCCAATTTATAACAATCTAATTCCACTTTAAATCAGTGCATCAACAGTAATATTTTTCTTTTTATATCCCAGTCAGCTGCATGCCTGCCTGTTCTATATTATGAACAGGTTATACGTCTCTAATATGAAATGTCATCTTTACTCTCCTTTCTTCTCCTACATAATACAGTTTTTAGATTAGCTGTAAACAGTAGCAGTTTTCCCTTAATTAAGACTCTATGATTATCATTAATTCCATCTCAGTTTGATACTGGCGTTTGCTCTGCATATAGATTAGAATCAGAATGTAAAACAGAGAAATCGTGAAAAACAGAGAAGAACAAATTGAAAAGCTTTTAAATACAGTGAGTTTGAATATATCATCAATGCAGTATGTTATATACAGTGACAGTTTTTTCAGTTAAATCCTGAAAGATCTTTTTTAAAACACAGGGTTCTATTTTTTGCAAGTAGTCAGGCTAATTTTTTTCCTAAACTGCATTCTCTGATAAGTTGTATAACTGAATATATGTAAATATTTCATCATCATCAGGCAGCACATTTGTATTGCCGCCCAAGTGGTATTCTGTCTTGAACTAAAGGCTAAGAGACAGATATTTTGATATAAAGTACTGTCCTACAATCCAATATGTTTACATTTTTATTGTTCCATCTGGAAATCCTTAAATGCTGATTGGTTTTAAATAATGATGATAAATCTAACAGTCTAAGGAGCTTTCTGAAATATATGAGAGGAAAAAAAAGTCACCATTATAGTTTGGCAATTATCAGTTAGTATGTTTATTTCCCAAAACCGAACATCCTATAAAGCATTGGATAACTTTCTAATGACAAAAATCCATTAAAATTTAAGATCTGTCCAATTTAACTTGTTTTCAGGTATTTATAGAAATACTCAACATTATTTTAACTGGCTCTCTATTTTGAAATTCCCATAGTGGACATAACATTTTAAAACCTTTCTTCTCACTTTACCCTGCAACAGCTTACTTCTGACTTTTATCTTAAAATTCTAAGAAAAGCTTTTTTTCTTCGCCATTTTTCAATTTATTACACTGACACCTTTGTTTCTTTTTGGTATCAGATCTGTGACAGTTCCTGATACTAAATCAAACATGCATAAATATATTTGAACTTCCAGTCATCAAAGCAGCTCTTGAGTTCTTGCCTCTTCTGTAAATCTTACCAGAAATCCTTCAGCAAATGCTTTTGACAGTTTCCTAAAGAGGATGTTTCTCTTTCAGCATGGTCATCAGTTTCAGAATTACTAGTTTAAGTCTCTATTTCCACTACAATATAAGCTCCAAGAGATCAGACAGTGTATCTTTATTATTGCCAGGTACGTCTGCAATACCTAGGTTAAACCTATAACAAAGTAGATACACAAGTAAAATAAGTTGCAGTGATAACACATAGCATTTACCAAGTGTGGGACTAACTAGTAAATTCATGATTTTGTGAATTGCATTGTCAAACTTAGTATTATTACATTAGGTCACTAATGTAAACAACAAGAATATAAAACAAATTATCTCCAGTTATCCAAATATCTCTTCTTGTCAAAGAGTCTTTTCTGATGACAAACCAAGGGAGGGCTGAGAAAGATAGTGCAAAGGGAAGAGTGGGCCTCATTGGATTTTACCATTCTCTGTTTTCTTCATCAATTTTGAATTCTCAGCAGCTTCTTTCTTTTAGAAGTCTTGGCTGTAGTAATTAGCTATTATTTATGCTTGCTTCAGTTGTTCATTGAGATGTTTAGACTATACAATATGAGAACAAGAAATACTGTGCTTTAATTTTTAAACTTTTAACTGTATAATTTGTTTTCAAGTCAGGAAATCAAGAAATAAATAAGGGTAAATGTAGTTTGTAAATATGTTATGAAATACTTACCTGGCAGGTCCTTTTAAATTTATTTTAAATTGAGGTGGTACTATGCATTTATAATTACTTAATGAAACTAGAATTCATTAATTCTAGTGATATTGGAGAATCACAGAGATAGTCATACACTGAAATGGATATTGTCTCTAATGGCTTACTTTACTCATAAATGCATATGCATATTTCCTAGTTAATATCCCTTCACAACCTTATATTTATCAAAAATCAACAAATTTGCACTTATGTTTTGGCCCTGCTGTCCCCAACACAATAATTTACTTAACTAAAATATTTCACCTATTTCAAGGGCTTGTAGCATCCAAAGAAGTATATGAAAACAATTAGCCCTGGGGAAAACATAAGATGTGTGTTATTTAGATTGACTCAACCGGAAGGTTTTGACTTATTTTAAGGGGTCCTAGTAAGAGCAGACCTATTATTATAGTTAAATACAGGTTAAGAATCAAAGTTTCTGTGGGATCAATCTAGCAACATCAGTTAAGAATATCCTGTTGATCTATATTAGGATTCTATCACTCATAGATCTATAAACTAATGTGTATAAGAAATAAACAAACAAGTAAATAAATAAAATTAAGTCATCAACCTGTGTGATCAGATTCTACTACAGAGTGAATGTACATATTTTGCTCTTTAGCTGATAGAACTTATTGTTTGCTTGGTATTCAGTGTTTCTAGAAAGTTATATAGCTTGTTAAATTTAAGGAGAAAAGAGTTTAAGATAATTAAAAATATAAGTAGTTGCAGACACTTTTGAACCTAAAGCTCTGACCATTTAGGCGCTTACCACAAAGAGACTCTTATGTCCAGAAATTTATTTGAATAAATGCTTCATTAATACACAGAATCACTGCATTACTGCTAGTATTTAAGTCATTACAGTTTTTGAAATGACGATATATTTTCATATAAGAGCTCTAAATATCCACATTCCATTTACTACCCTCAGGCCATCAGTTATACCTACTTTTTTAGGCTGAGAAAGCAGTCTAAAATCCATTGCCATTGTCATAAATTTGAAAGAAAGGTGATGTCCTTTTTGAGAAAATTATTGATACTTGCTTTTATTTTGCTTTTTAACGTGTTTACCGTTTGTACAAAATATTTATACTAGGATGACCATGAAAAGGACTGTAAATGTCCTAGAATATCCTCATACAACTAAAGGGGATAATCTTACAAAGTAAGAGCCTTCTAAACCCTGAGATGTAATGAAAAATAGGTATTATCAAAAGCAATGACAAATAGCTACTTAAAGCCAAGTCTTGCATAAAAATAGGCATCATCCATCATTGCAATAGAGCTACCAAACACCTACTGAGTTCCTGAGAAGCAGTAGTTTAACAATTAAGCAACCTCATTCCCTCCAAGGCTCCCTTGCATAAAAGCTAATTGCTAAATGCTGGGTTAACTGAGAAATGGGGATGTTCAATTCATGAATATGTATCGAATACCTATTATGTGACAGCAGTGTGCCACAGAAATCAAGACAAGAGATCAGCCTGTAATCCATAACTAAAATTTGTGCTCATGGTCTAAAATACACATGTGATCTCTCTATCACACCCTCCCCAAAACTATAAGAGTGCTTAAAATGTCTCTAGAATTCTAAGATCTTCCCTTAGACACATGTTCTAAATGATGTCCTCTCTGTGGAATCTAACTCAGAATTTTCCAAAGAAGTAAACCAGTTGGCCCTCAAAAATGGATTATATTATGGGAGTCTTCACATGTTCAGGAAGCATCCAAGCTTACTAGAAAATATTGAAGTTAAGTGGAAATTAGAGATCATCTGGTTTATTCCTCCATAATTATTTGATCAATAAAATGTGCCAAAATAAATAAATTTGTATATTTAGCCAATTAATGGTAGGCCAGAATAAGTCTGGGTTTCCAAATTTCTAACTTAGAACCCCTTCTACCAAAATACAACCTTCAGTTGTTCCCCAGGAGTATTAAATCTAAAATTGGCTGATGTTGAATGTAAGGTCCATAAAATCATAAGCTGAAGATGATTTTGGGAGGTGGTTTGTAATTAACCAAACATGAATAGGTTTTAAAGTAAGCTAAGAAAGATAGTGGGAACCCGATCCGAGTCATGGCACCAAAAACATTATCCAAAAAAGTAAAGATCATGATTCTTATCAGTCTGTTGTGTAGTGAAAGATTTTAAAAGGTTTATTTAAAACAGGGAAAGTACACCTCCAAAAACTGGAGACGAGTTGATCCCTGGGAGGAAAAGTGGTGGGTTTTGTCTCCCCTTTCTCTTACACCCTCCCTTAGAGGTGGTCTCTTGGTTGATTGATGACTCTTGTCCCTGGAATGCTCAGTCATGTTTGGCCTCTTTCTGCATATCCTTACCTATGATTTACACAGAAAAACCCAGTGGGGAGAGGGGGCTAAATTGCAATGTTAATTAAAATACAGTGAGCATTGGATTGTGTCCAGTTAAGTCCTTTCTGCTACTACTCAGTGGTGGCTGTCGGGTTCTAACTGATTTCTTGTGGCACTCATGAAGTCAAGTCCCTTTATGGTAGAGGCCAGCATAGCGCCATCTTCCAGACCATCCTCCCTCTTCCCCACCTATCTGCCCAGTGCCCCTACTTATCTAACTACCTAACAGAGCTAGCTCTTGAGCCCTGTAGAAATCTGGCCAACAATATAGTTACAGACATTTTCAAAATTCTTTCACTCTATATACCAGAATTGTCATGTCTCCATGATAGTACTGTGAAAGCTCTAGGTGATGGCTCTAAAGAATTAAAAGTACAGAATAAATTCAAGTATGATTTTTATAGGACAGATTTTTAACTGAAATTTCTTAATTTGTTTTCTCATGTTTTTGTCAACTATTTAAAATCAATCTACTAAAAATGCTACAATGAAATAAGAGTTCTTTCTTCATCTACCACATTGCTCTTCTCACAATTATTACAGGATAGGCATTCTTATTTTATTGTCCTGCCACACTCCCTCAATGCTAGAACAGGAGAATTATGGTTGATTACTATACATACTTCTTTATATGCTGATAGGACATATGTTTTAATAGTTAATCCCCAATAGTTATCATATTAACTACTCTGAAGAAATCTTCAAAAAAGCATGGTTGAAAACTAGAATTTTCTTTAAGCCTAAATAAAATTTCATCATTATGAGAGTGCCTTTTTTGTAGACTATTCAATCAGGAAAAAGAGATATTACCTCATCTATTACCTTGATTTAAAAAAATAAAAATCTCAATATTTTTCACATCGTATAGATTTAATTTCATAGAGAACAAAGGAAAATAGGATCAACTTTATTTGGATTCTCTGTTTCCTAATGAGAAACTGTAATGAAGCTATCCCATTATCAGTTTAAGCTGTTTATTTAGAACTCATTAATATAGATGCATATAAATTTAAACCCCAAAGAAGCAAATTTGTAGTTTAAGTCTTAGGAAATTGGTAATATCATCTCTGTCATCTACTGGATCACAAAATAGAGAAGCAATGATTAATTTAGTATGGTCAGAACATTTTTGGAGAAATAATTTTAAAAGTTGCATCTGATTGAATAGGTTTCAAGCTGAAACACACAGGGGAATGAAAAAAAAAAGGCATCATTCTTATATATAATTTATAGGCTTATTTAAATGTCTAAAACAAAATAAAACTAACTGTGCATGTATACGTGTATGTTGTGTATCTATATTTTTTACATAACATACATTGTAAAATATTTTACAAGTATCAACAAGAATGCCAGTCTCTACAATTTTCAAAGAGGCTTACGGATCTGTAGCTTTCATGACCATGTTGTGATTTTGGACATATTTTATACTCTAGAACAAAGTAAGCCAAAGAAATTTGTTAGGACTCTTTTTTTATTGTTTATCAACACCCTAAAGTCCATGTTTATAATATTTAATTTTTTCTTACATTTAGAGAAACACTGGCTAATTTGTGAACATTTCAAATGTAAAGAAAAAAAGACAAATTTTACTTCCATTAAAAAATATATTTATTTATTTTAGTGGAGATACTGGGAATTGAACCCAGGACCTCACCTTGTGTCTGCTAAGCATGCACTCTACCCCTGAGATATACCCAACCCCCTTAGTTACATTTTTTTTTCTATTTTTAATTATAGACAATCCTCAGCTACACAGTTTCTTATGCTTTAGCCTTTCAACAACACGTTATGGGAAGCAATCCACTTTGTATTAGACTTTCCTTGAAAACGTGATTTTATATATTGACATAATATTCCATTATTTGGGATATCCAATATTTACTAATTTGAAAATTATCATATAATTTAATTAAAATTATCATATTAAAATTACAAATAAAATTATCATATCATATAATCTTTACATATTAATTACATGAATCAATGATCATTTCTAAAACTTGGTTTCCAAGAAGGAAGTTAATGATTTGATGGCTATTACCATCGATGGCATCTCATAAGTGTTGACTGAATGATTAAGTGGTGCATAAACTGATCCCTTGTCATTACCCACAGATCTTCAATAAGTGACCTAATGCTTCCAAAATGTCTGTCATGAGAAAATATTTATGGAACCAGCAAAGGGTGCTTAGCTCTGGGCTGCATATAGAGCAGGTAAGCATACACAGGATGTTCTTAGCTGATATGGGAAAGGCAGAAATCATAGTTATATATTCACAATTTACTGAACCTCTAAAATGGACCAGACCATTGCATGGCACTTCATATTCATTTTTCCAGATCATTATCCAAACTCCACAAACTCCAAAAGCTGCTGCCTTACATTGAAAAGCTTGGAATCTGATTCTCTGACCTAGGAGGTAGAAAATGAGGAAAGACATAACAGGGCTTCCTGTTACCGTTCTCAGGAGTGGGAATCTTCTATTTCATGAAGCCAAGTGTTACTAGACCACCCCAGGGTTTCTCACTCCTCAGTTTAGTTGCATCGCACTTTCTCTTATACTCTAATAAGAAGGCTCTCTCTACATCTTTGTTTTCATAACTGTTTGTTTATTTTTCATTGTTTATTTTTCAGCCTTGTCTATGTCTTTAAAATCATACACTTGCAAGGTGGTAAATCTATATCAGGATCTGCTAGAGAAAGGCTGTTTTAATTTAGAGACTCATATATGTCCTTTAAGTTTTACCTCTTGTGCAAAAGCAGTTACAATTGGTGTGAATTAGCCATTTTTATTAAGGCAAGTGTTTAAAAAATTCACTCAGCTTTCGCAAGTACATCACTTCATTGTAGGAAGGTCAGAGTACCATTAAAGTCAATGCTATTTTATTGATTAATTTGATGTAGCTATGCAACAATAGAAGTTAAAGGAAGAAACATTGTTCATAAAAAAACACATCCAGTTTTGATTGATTTCCCAGATTCTGGTACCAATTCTGCTATTTTTTCAATTAATTTTTTTTCCTTTAAGAATGAGAAGTTTGCATACTTGATGTACATTATGTAACTCATCGTTATGACAAGGAAGGAAAGACTAGACAATTGAATAAGAAATGTATTGACAATGATATAGAAGATGAGGAAAAACCTTCCAAACAAAATTTATTATTTTCTATATTAAATCTTTTTATATGTGGTATATTACATATACTACAAAAAAATCTCCCAGCTTCTGCACAAATTGTGTTGGGCCCTATTAACATGTTAAAACTGAGTGTTCTTATAAAGTACCTTTGTTCCTACAAGTGACTGCTAAATACTCAGATAAATAAATATATCATGTTTTTACCAAATGTCAATTTAAATAATGTATTGTAAAATAAAAATATCAGTTCGTGGTACTAAATCAGGCTTTTCCCTTCTTTTTGCTTTGCTAAAAATTATAGATCTAGTCCCTTTTATATTGGGGTTTTTCAAAATAATGTTTAGAGATTCTTATGTTCTTTATCTGAGGTACCTGTGTCTGGGAGTCGAAAAGACATCAAACAAAATAAGTAGAATTAATTATTTTTTCTTTTACCTATTGACATTTAGATTCTATGAATTAGGTAAGTAGTTTTTACAGTAAATATATGGGAAAATGTGTATGTGGAATTCGGGAAGAGAGAGAAAATGGGGCAGCACAATTTTGGATCTTTCCAAATCCTCACATAACATTAGAGCCCCTAGATGTCAAAATGAAAAATACCTATAAAATATTTGCAACTAAATTGAATTACTATTGTCCATATTACTGGCAAGAAAGCTGAGACACACAGGAGATAAGTAACCTGCCCACAATTACCAAGTAGACAAGTCTATTAAAAGGGGGGGGGGTTAAAGTATAGATTTCCCTTCCATACTTGTTCTAATGAATGCCCAACTCTATCTGCAATGGAATTTAGTTTTGTAAAATTACAAAACTGATCTTTTGTCTGAGAATGGTCAAGGTGATTAGACCCAGCAGAACTGAACCTTTGGAAGTCTATGATCTTTTCACTTCACTTTGTGTTGCGCAAAAGCCAAGTAGCACTCAATGGCAAGTGCCTTCCAATAAGGCAAATCCATGCATTGATACGTAGATATTTTCTGTAGTTTAATTTCCCCTGAGTAAACAAGTATGAACAGAGTGGTCAATCCCTATGACTTCCGCAGAAAATCAGAGGGTCAATTAATGAATATGCAAGTTCTCTCTTGCCTTTTTACTTAATTCCTAGCACAGTATCCCTTCTCCATCCATTCATTCTATTTGAGCCAAGCATTTACTTTTCATTGTTAGGTTAGGTATCATCTCCCCTAAGAAGTTCCTGCCCTGCTCACATATCCAAATAAAGATTCCCTCTTCATGTTTCTATGACTGACTAATGACCCTCCACTGAAGACTAGACTATGAGCTATGAGTTTCTTGTAGGTGTAAGAAAAAATTGTGAGACAAAGTGAGTAAATGTCCAGAGCAGCTACACTTTCTGCATTATCTCGGCCTTTGTCATAAACTAGGCTATTTTACAGCTAGAAATAGAAAAAAACCTTGCAGAATGCAAACATAATACAAAAAATTTTCCCATGGAATGCAATTGATTATCATCCTATAAATATAAACCAGTTTCCTGTCCACTTATAAGTTCATTTCAGTATTCCATTCCTGGCTCTAAATATGTGACATTTTGAAATCTCTTTTGAACCGGTTCTGATACCTTATTGATTTCCATATTAACTACTGAGTCAAAAAAAATAAGTAAAACAAAGTACTGATTATTTTACCTCTATAAAAGTCATTGTTTCACCTACTTTTAAAAGTTTTAATCTTTAAGAGAGCTGTATCTTGTTCTCTACACTGTCCTATTTTCAGAAATTTTGCTGAATTCCTAGCACAGAAAAGGGTATCATGTAAGCATTGAATAAAATAATTATTTCGAGGTTCCTTCCTTCGGATTTAGTGCTGTTAACTGTTATGGACAAAGTTTATAGCACAGGTTTGGATAGAAACTTAGACATAAGTCAAAATGAACTCAAGTGAAAAAAAAATTTTTTTTTTTTTTTTTGATCACTGAAAAGGAATCTCAGAGATTCGGTTGGTTTTAGACTCTCTTTCCAAGGCTAAATGAATGCTGGCAAATCGTGACTAAAAAGGAAGAACTAGACACCTAAAGATGTTAGCCTGCTGAGTGGTGGTAACCGTACCAGTACAGATTTTTTCCCAGAAATGTTCAGCAAGTCAGACCTATTTCTGAAGATAAACTGCAGTGATTTATTTTTTCAGCCCCCACAAAATTCACCATCAAAAGCATTAATATCGGTTTCTTCATCTACAGTCTCCAAGAGAACATTCACAGGGAAGAACAGGAACTCATTAATCTCCTTTCTTGAAGGCCTTGCATTTAATTCTCCAGGTTTTCATTCTCATTACAGTCTTTTCATACCTAATTTTCTACTCCTTCATGTATACATTCTCTCTACAGGTGGCAAAACAGGCTTCTCCTTTCTTTGCAACTATCTGTTCATTCTTACCCCAGTGCTCTCTGAAGATTTTACATATTCTAGTTTCCCCCACCCTCTTCTCTCAAGCATTGGAAATATTTCACTACCTTAACCAGGGTCTTCATGGATATGGTTTCAGGATGTCAGATTCATTCAGTAAGTGCTTAAAATATGTATTTATTTTTATGTATTAAACCAGACCTTCTGCTAAAACAAGATGATAAAAAGATAAACAAAGCCTGTCCTCATACGATTTTAGAGGAAATAAAAAGATCAAAGAAATTCTTAGAACAAATGTAGGGCTAATATGGAAGCACTGAAGACCACCCAACTAGCAGTAGGGGACATCAGAGAGTAAGTAATATTAAATTTGAGACAAGGAGAAAAAAAAGAGGAAAATTTTTGCTATGTGGAAAATAACCTTACAAACAGCAATGAAACTGAGTGAGAAGTTTATCAAAATGAAAGATTGTTATCACATTGAAATAAAATCTAGTGTGGATGTTCCTGGTATAGTTCCAGGTTTCTCTCATCTTACAGTCCTACAGTCTTCATCCCCTGATCTCCAGAGTCAACATGAAAGGGAAAACAAGAGCATGGAGGATTTTAAAGCTACACCGTGAAATAGTATACAGCACTTAACTCCCACATTCCCTTAGCCAAAATTCAATCCAACTGGGAAATGCCATTTACATACATGCCTAGAAGGACAATGGTGCAGTTAGGTGAGTGCATGTCTCTGTTTCTGTTACATCAGTTGTTTCCAAATCAAGTGTTCCATGAACCCCAGTTTAAGAAGCACAATACCATAAATCAGTATTGGTTCAGCAAATGATATCTATCTGCATTGCTCTTTCCTCAAGACAACCTCCACTATAGGGGCTGAAGAAATAAAATATTCTATTGCTAAGGCCCTCCTGGACTTGGGGGTGACTGGGTAATAGTTTTTGACAGGAGGATGATGGGATATATCCCCTGGAAGAGCAGGACTTCTGGAAGATCCTGATTTACTATAAGAAAAATAGATCTGCCTATATCCATGTGTTTTCCTTTTTTTTTTTTTTTTTTTTTCCTGTTGAATGGGGTTTAAAAGCCGTCTGTCACTCTGAAGGAAAGCCATGTGAGTTATACAGATGCCAATCCAGGGTCTTGTCCAGATTGAGTCATAGGAAAACTGACCAGCACAACCAGATTACTAAGAAAAAAATGTCTCTACCTTTTAACTCATCATCAATCAAATTATCTATAATTTAACCATTTCTAAGAGATACAAACAATTTTTCCCATTTTTATACTTTACATTGGAAAAGAGAATGGTTTACATACATTTACTTTGTGATCAATATTCTAATATATTTACTCATAATATTAAACATTCTGTATTTTAAGAACATAAATATTTTCACTTAATATATTTTGCACTGAAAACTTTAAGTCAAAAGAATGCCATGACTCAAAAGAAGTGTATATTCTTTTAACTATAATGATACTTATTTTTGTTTTACTTTTCCTAGATTTATTGAGATATAACTGAAAAATAAAAATGTATATATTTAAGGTGTGGGACATGATGGCTTGATATTCCTATGCATTCTGAAATGATCACCACAGTTAATTTAATTTACACACCCATCACCTCACATAGTTACCATTTTTGTACATTGTATAATTTCTTTATCCATTCATTCGACGGTGGACACTTAGATTGTCTCATGTCTTGGCTATTTGCTGGAATGAACAAGGGGATGCAGATACGTTTTCAAGATAGTAGTTTTGTTTTCTTGGAATAAATACCCAGAAGTAGAATTGTTGGATCATATGGCAGTTCTGTTATTATTTGTTTAAGGAGCCTCCATGCTATTTTCCATAGTGGCTGTATATTAATTTACATCCCACCAGTAGTGCGTAAGGGTTCCCTTTTCTCCACGTCCTAAGACTTATTTCTTGTCTTTTTGGTAATAACCATTCTAATAGGTATGAGGAGATATCACATGATTTTGATTGGCATTTCCCTGGTAATTAGTGATATTGAAGTACTTGTTGGCAATTTGTCTATTTTTGGAAAAAAATGTCTTGTTAGGATCCTTTGCTTATATTAAAATTGAAAGTTTTTTTCCTGTTGAGTTGTGTGAGTTCCTTACATATTTTGGAAACTAACTTCTTATCAGATACATGATTTGCAGATATTCTTTCACATTCAGTAGGTTGACTTTTCATTTTGTTGATAGTTTCCTTTGCTGTGTAGAAGCTTTTAAATTTGATGGGTTTGCACTTGATTATTTTTGCTTTTGTTGTCTGTCTTTTTGGTGTCATATCCAAAAAATTATTGCCAATACAATGTCAAAGAGCTTTTCCCCTCTGATTTCTTCTAGGAGTTTTATAGTTTCAGGTCTTTAAGTTTTTAATCTAGTGATATTTATTTTTAAAGGGAAATGTTTAGTGTTCAAAATAAAAATAAGAATGTGATCATATCTCAAAATTTTAAGTTACTAAAAGGAGTTTTCACTGGACATGACAAAATTACTTTTCAATTATATACATGCATTTAATATAGTTTCATATAGTTAAATCTGTTTAGGTACTTATTTTCTGACATGGAATTTCTTTCTATTCTTTATTTAAGTAAATAGTGGAAGTTGCCTGATCCTTAGAAAATCCTGTAGGTAAACAAATACTGTAAGATGAAAGATGCCAAAACATTGAAGATAATTTGCATTCACTGACTGTAGAGGTGCTGGGCAAAGGCTCATTTTTTAAATGGAGCACAATTCAAAATTATGGACTAGACCTAATCAATAATTCTTTATACATGTCATGTGAAGTAATTATCTTGGTTAGCTAATTGCCTTTAAGGAAAATATCTCACTAAACTAAAGCCTTTAGAGGTACAAATGAAAAATATCTTTTTATTCCCCTCTAAGACAGACCAAGGTCTGAATATCTTAATTTGGATTTTCAGTGATATACTTATTCTTCAGATTAAATTTTCCCATTCTTTCCTAAAGACTTTTTGCAAACTTCTGAGCTTAGAACACTGTTGAACTCTGCAGAGAAAAAATTAAACCCACTATACTATGCAAGGATTTGCAAGGGTGCTCTCTAAATGAATATGAATATAAACTTGAAAGAATTGATTTATAAAAGACAGAAACCTTGATTCTTTAGAGTTCTTGAAAAGGTAAGTTTTACGTAAATAGGGTGCATCGTGTTACCTGTAAGAACTGCTCATGTAATATACTGAAATATTTACTCTTTAATACTTATCCAACTTGCAAAATACATAAATATCAAAGATGAGGCCACAGAATATTTCTAAAGGCAACTTCCACAAATAGTTCCCTGCCCCAGTATTTAGATGACTGAAACTATTCCTATCACCCCTCCCTAAGGTATCCTGTCACCAATTGAACTGTGGAGGTGTGTTTGTTACTAGGCAATCTCAAACTAGAATTATACCAGATGTAATTGTGACTTTAACCTATTAACTGGCTTCCTAAAACTTCTCTTCTTATATGGCCAAGTGTGGGAAATTTCACAGACTAGGATGGATGCTGGAAAGTTGAACCCCATTAAATTGTTTTACTAAATACTAAGAAATAAATTATTTGCTTTTAGCAACTTTTTTGACTAATGTAAATAACAAACCTTGTAACTTTTTTCATTCTGTTTATATTGCAAAGGCCACCAATTTAATACAATCAGTTTTTCTCCAGCCCAGTGGACTCTTCTTTGTATCTGATTGGCCTATGGCACCCATTGATTGACAAGTAGTTCACAGTCAGTCTACCTTTAATAATCCCCAGATCTTATCACTTATTTCTGTATATGTTTTTTTTTCTTTTATTGGGGCTTACATTTGAAATGCCTTGGGAGATTTTGATCTTATCTCTCCTTTCCCTGGACTGTCTGCAATTCAATTGCAAAATACTCATTGTCTCCCAACAGTTTTTTTTTTTTTTTTCTTTAACTTCACATTCCTAGACTGAACTATGTGAATGCCATTTTTTACCTGGCACTTCTAGGAGTGAAATGAATGAAGTAGGTTGCCTGCAGTAGCAACAGTCGGATTTTCTTGTTTCTCTTAGAATTCTTTCTAATCTTGATCATGCAGTCAATGATTTCAGTCAAGTAAGTTGTGTGTATGTGTGTGTGTGTGTGTATAGTTAACGTGGAAACTTAGAATGGAGAGACTTGGCAGGGGGCCCACGGTTCATAATATTAAAATTTCTCTATTAGTTTGAGGATGGAAAAGCAATGTAATCTTCACCAAGTAGCCAAGCTATAATTTTAGCTGCTTCTAAATATTTGGGGGTTTTTTCTTATTTTTTCACAATCTCTAGAGTCAGAACCAATGCTCCTATAATAAACTTCCTCCCTGGCTTAGCACCAATAAATATTTACAGGTAGGATGAACCTTAGCCACCATTCAGTTGAGAATTTTTTATCTAGGTTCTGGAGTGCCTTTATGTTCCATTGAGAAATACTCTTGGATTTTCTCAGGAGATAAGAGAGAGGCCAAAAAATGAGACCTTAAGATCAGAGAGCATATCACAATTCAAGAGTAACTGCAATTTATCTGATGTTAGAGTTCTGCTTCAAGTTTTATGAAGTGTCAATTTTACTGCTAATTACTTGAAAGTTCCCTATTTTCTGTTTCTCAGCTTCCAAGTTTAAGGATGATAATAGCAGATATTGTTCCCTGAGTCTAGCTTTGTTTACAATTGTAAGACATCAGAATCCATTTTATTCATTTCATGTTTATCTCAAACACATGGAAAGGCCCTACCCTTCTCCAAACTTGTCTGTCTGGGTATACACAGTGGGATTCAGAACACCAAAACCTCCATGTCTGTATGGTCCCTGCAAAGCCATCTCTGATAACTGTTGAAGTCACACTGAGTCAGTGTCACATGCCCCATTGGATGGAAACTATTTTGATATGCCAATACCCCAGTGTTGCTGGAGCCTGCAAAGAAAGCTGAGGTCTCTAAGCTCTTAATGCAGAAAGAAACACAATGTGCTGCTCTCTTTGTGAGAAAAGAATCTCACTTTCCTAACTACACTAAATCTGAGTTTCTAGGCAGTGCTTTGAAATTCAGAGATTTTAGTGGAAGAACTATCTGTACTTTATATTCATTTCCTCTCCTCAGATTTAAGCACACATTGATGAAGAGTAAGCCAGAGATAATGTGATCATTAACACTGGTCAGTTCAGTTATCCCCTACCCCTTTTTCCACATTAGATGCTGAGGCAGTTTTTAAGGCTTGTGTGCCTTGATTCTGTTTTACCTGGTAATGAGACATTTTCCAGGAGGCTTCACAGTTCTTCATATGAAGATTTTATAGTTCAACATGGCCCTCAAACCTTTTAGTGGAACTCCTATATGCATGTATCTAAGTATGCAAAGCCAAGGTTCAAGCTGACACAAGGAATTAATATCTGAACAGGTGAGAATGTCTTGTGCAAAGTCCCACAGTGAGTGACAGGACAAAAAACACAATTTATTGATTCCCAGTTCACTGCAACACACTACTTCTTAGAAACTCTTGGTCAACATCTCCTTAAAACACATTCATCCAGTATCATTTGACACCAAATTATGTAAAGGTCACTTTCAAAATAGAATCAATAAGAAATAGGTATTAGAAGAGGAATTCATTTCTATTTCCTTAATTTTTATCTAATTTTCTTTTTCAATTCCAATATCCCTTCCAGGGTACCATATTCATTTAGTTATCATGTCTCCTTAGGTTCCTCTTGGCCGTGACAGTTCCTTAGACTTACTCTGTTTGTCATGAGGTTGAGAGTTCCTGAGGAGTACTGGGCAGGTATACTTTAGTCCCCTCTTTTGCAACTTGTCTGATGTTTTTCTTCCGATTAGACTTGGGTTTTTCATTTTCGAGAGGAATATCACAGATGTAAAGTGCCATTTTCATTGTGTCATATCAAGGGCACGTGGTATCAACAGGATTTATGACTGCTGATGTTGACCTTGACTACTCAATCCTTGTTTGTTATTGTCCCCACTGTAAAGTTACTCTTTTCCCCTCATTTCTATACTTTATGAAAGAAAGTCTGTACATATAGTCCATACTTCATGAGTGGGGAGCTACATTCCCCCCCACCACCTTAGGGCAGAGGATATAAATAAATTATTTGAAGTTCTTCTGTATGGAAGATTTATCTCTTCTATTTACCTCATTCATTAATTCATTAAATAATTTATTTATATCAGCATGGGCTCATGGACATTTATTTTATAGTTTGCATTATAATCCAGTGACACTTTATTTTGTCACTCTAATAGTTCCAGCCTAGGCCACTGGAAAGCTCTCCCTTAGCTCATGCACTCTTTGACAAACTCCAGTACTGTGTTTTTTGTTTTTCTCTTAACAACTCCAGCTTTTAGCACAGCAAGATTCTCCAGGCTCATCTTATATAGTTCCTTCCCTAGTCCAAAATCAGTCATTTCTCTAAGGAAGACTATTTCCTTTTATTAGAAACTATTTTTCAAAACCAAGATATAGGCTCTAGGTATACACAGTGTTACAGGGGTGTTATTTCTTTTAGGCTCTTTCACCTGACCGAGCAAATAAACATATATATTTGTATACTAACCCCTACATATACACATATCTCTATATATTTATCTATATCTACCTATATATGTATGTAACTATTTGTAACAATATTAAACTAAACATGAGTTCTTACTGACAATAATTAATTTTTAATTTCTCCACTTCCCAATTTTTATTTTTCACATTTCTGATTTTATTCTGTATCTTCAAATTATCCCCTTTAAATAAGGCTGACTCATCTAAGTAACATGTGCTATAAACTTCTCAAGAACCACCACCAACATTCTGATAGCTGCTAATTAAAGCTCTGAAATAAATAACTCATAGAAATCTAATTGGGAGGGAAAGGGCAGTCTGATGAGTAGCCCCAACATTTAAGACACAAACCTAGAAGAGGAAGAACCAATAGTGACTATTTTTATTAAATTCATCAGAGTGTTCATTCATAGCCAGTTAATCTTAATTCTCCCAACAAGTTGCATTCTTTCAAACCTGCGTGCCTTTGCATATATTGTTTGCCCTGTCTAGAATTCCCTACAAAAACTATTCCAGCTGGTAAATTTCTTTTCATCATTCTATAATCCTTCTCCCATAAATGTAACTGCTCCAGTGAAGGTTTTCTCAATGTCTTTACCCAAATAAATATGCATACCTTCCATTCCCATTTTTCTCGTAAGTGCCTTTCTTATAATCTTTATATTATTGTACTGTAATTATGCATCTGAATGTCTTTGTCCTGCAATAAGTTGGTAATTTCCTAACGTCATTTACCTTTAAGCCTTAAACAGTGCCAGGCACATAGTAGACATTCCAAAATCCTTTATGAATTCAATAATTGACTTAATTAGAGAATATCTGTCTGTAGGGGTTAAAAGGGCAATTATATAGATTTTTTAAAAAATGAAACTCAAAACAAAGTTATATTAAGGTTGTTAACTCGGGAACTCCAGATTCAAATTATTTACCTGCCACAGAGTTTGAAATTCACCATTAGAATTTCTTTCATTCAGCTCAGTACATTTTGCTCACAGTAATGTTTTCAAAGTGAAAACATATCCAGCCAGGGTAACCTTTTAAGTAATAGTTTATGTAATTTCAGTTTTTAATACCTTAGTGTGTGTGAACACATCAGATCTCCTGATAGCTTTAGTACTCAACAGTAACTGCATAGGTATTTGGTTCTTAAGAGCATTGATGTTAGCATTAGTCTGGTTAAAAAAAAAAAAAAGTTTTGCTCTTTATAGGTCATGACTTCATAATGAATAATTAACTTCTCCAAATCTCAATTTTGTCATCTGTAAAAGATTTCTACAATCAGCATTAGTGAAAGTTGTTGTGAAGATTAAACAAGATTGCACAAAAGCTAACCCAGTGCCACATCCACAGTAAGCACCCAATAAAATCAACCATTATTATTATTTTCATATTATTCAGGAATGGAAATCTTGATAGAGTTGGATATAGAAGGATTGTTTTGCTTTAAAGGGATTGTCCATATTGGGAAATCCCAAGTGGGATATCAAAATGACTTTTTTTTAGAATTTTCCCAAAATCCAAAGCATCCATTAGAGAGTTGGAAGCAGGGAGATGCAAACTAAAGAAAAAAGTAAAGATCAGACTGAGTGTTAACATGGGTTAGAGTATATCCATGATGGATGTCTAAAGGAAACATTTTTTGTATTACAAAATATTCTAGAGGGTTTCCTGGGCATGCAGGAACTGAGAGTTGATTGATGATTCTTTCTTTCAACAAACATTTACTGACAACATCCTATATACGGTCCAGGCACTAATGTAAGCCCTGAAGATACGGTAATAAACAATAGAGGATAAAGAGAAGTGTACTAGCATTTAAATGTTAGTGGAGGAGTTGGTATTTTCCTAAGCTAGAAATAGGGCTCTGACTACAAGTAGTTTCTCATGTCAGAATGATTGGAAGTAGGTTATAGTTTTCTCTTTTAAAATATATCAAGTAACTTTTAAAATATGAACACATTTATGTATTTAACATGACCAAGTGACTGTGCTAACTCCACTATTAAATATTTACATTTTCACAACTTCATGATGTAGGTGTCATTATTATCTCAATTCTTCCCGTGGAGAAACTGAATCACAAAGATGATAATTAACTTTTTGGGGGTCACATACCTAATAAATGATACAGTCCAGTATTCACACTCAGAAAGTCTGACATCAGAGCTCTTAAAAACCACCACCCTAAACAGTAAAGTTTAAGACAAATAAGAATGGCCTCTACAGCTTGCTGCTATCATCATTTTTTCCTAAGACTCCACAGAGAATAGTCAATTGGAACATTTCCAATATTCTTTCTCCCTGCGTAGTCATTCCTTTCCAAATCCGTAGGACATGAGTCATGCAGGAAAGATATCTGAACCAAAGTGGGCTGCATTTTTGCAGCTAGGTCACACATGATTTTTTTTTAATTGAATACAGAAAGATCAATATACTAGTGGGTATATTGAGATATATATATATATATATATATATATATGTTATTTCTCTGTAAGTATTAAAAAGGGGATATATATATTTGAATAATCTAGAATATGCCTGTAAACATCATCTTTTAATACACCCATGCCTGGTCTGCCAAAAATAAATCACATTTGCTATTTTGTACAAATAATATAGCCAAGCTAATGTTAATAGGCTACTCTAACAGTAGTTGGCAATGAAAGCATTCTGTAAGAAAGAAGAAAAGAGCAGGGAAAATGATTCAAGAAATATCCAATAACTATAAAAGCAAAATTGCTAAAATACATGAATTCTTGATTTCTTTAACTGATTGCCACTTTTTAGGCAAGGAAAGAATGGTAATTTCAAAGCATTTGCACAGGATCTAAAATCCATATTTTTAAATACCTACATCACTCATCTTACTCCTGTTTAGCTAAGGGTCATAAAATAAAAATTTACTGTGTTAATAGAATTGCTGAGGTGCAAACTGAATCAGAACATGTTTAAAATAATAAGAATACCCTCTAAAATCCAGTGAATATCACTAATTTGCTTCATGGAAACACTCAAATCAGATGATTTAGACCAAAATGATCAGCTTTGATTTGGTTATTTCCATTGATTTATTATACAGAGATATTATGCATACTGTTTAGACATAATCTTCAACTGGGACTAAAAAGTGTGCCAGTATATGAGTTTATTTTACTTACTTTTTATTTATTTTTGACTTGTATATTATTTGAATTTAACTATGATTGTCTTCTACAGCTTTCATTTGGCCAGATTATCTCTCATGGGTCTTTTTATAGCCTCCCTAGAACTTTCATTATAGTAGAATGCTTTTCTCTTAGTCATTCCAGATATTTTAAATATCCTATTATAATTTGAGTTTCATGTATAGGATATAGAATAAAGTAGTAGTTTCATGCTTCATCTAAATGCAGAGAATGGACATCAGAAATTATAGAGCCATTTATAGGAATTAAGTAAAAAATTTCTCATTGAGAATTTCTATTGCTATCTCACATTTCTAATTACAGTACAGAGTGATTTTAAATCTTTCTCATGCTACTCTTTTTTGCAATACCACAACTTACGCAAGTGCTGCTATTTTCAGTTTTAACGTGTTAGGAAAAATGCTAAGTTTCTGATTCTCTTAAACTAAAATAGATGGTATGTCATAATTAAATAGTAGATTAGAGAATCTAGGCAGAAGAGGAGTCAAATTCCACCTCTATTATTTGCATACTGCATGATCTAGAGCAGAGCACTTAATCCCTTTAAAATATAGGCTTCTCGTCTGTAAAACTGAGGTCAATTATATCTGCTTCATATAGTGATTGTAAGGATAAACAGTGATAAATAATAGAATGGTTTACAAAGGGTAGCTTGCTTCTCTAACCATGTAAACTTTCGGTTATATTAAGTTATTCTTCACTTTTTCAAAGAATATCATCTTCATTTCTTAAACAAGTTGGTAATTAAATAAATATTTGTATTGTAAATTTAAATTCTCTGGCAAGAGAATATAACAAATGCTTTTCTATATTCACAGAACACCAAGGCCATGCAAGTTGAGGGATCAGAGAAATTTTAAAAGTCAAGTTAGTATGTAGGTAAATCAGATTTCAGCCCAGCTGTGTTTGTGTATATATACCACACATTGAGTGTCTCTGCCTCTGTAGATCTTAATTGGGAGAAGAATGTGATTCACTTTGTCAGTTTCAGTTTCAAGGTGTTTTTTGCATCTTGGAAGTGTTAGATTAGTTTAGAAGTTGTATGTGGCCTTTGGAGGTTTGAAGAAGAGAAAAAGGAAGAAACGAAAATCTGGGTTAAGGTATTTTTAAAAGAAACATACTACATCACTATCCATGGACACTTAGCTTGCGTCCATATCTTGGCTATTGCAAATGGTATCACAGTGAACATAGGACTGCATGTATCTTTTCAAATTAGTGTTTTCATTTTCTTCAGATAAATACCCAGCAGTGGAATTGCTGGATCATATGGTAGTTCTATTTTTAGTTTTTCTGAGGAATCTCTGTACTATTTTTCACACTGGCTGCCCCAGGAGTGAGGATTAGACAAAATAGGTTGGGATTAAGAGGTACAAACTTCCAGCTATAAAATGTCATGGCAATGTCATGTACAGCATAGGGAGTATAGGCAGTAGCACTGCGACTTTGTATGGAGACAGACAGTAACTATATTTATTGTGGTGATCATTTTATAAAATATACAGATGTCTAACTGCTATGTTGCACACCTGAAACTAATATACTATTGCATGCTAATTATTATTCAATAAAAAAGCCACAAAAGCAGAAAGAAAAAGAACATACTTCCATATGTCATTTCAACAGCTGCATGAAAGAGGAGTCAGAATATTGATTCAAAATAAAATTGATCACAGTTGATTAGAGGCATGATATGGAAACAATTCCAATAGTATAGAAAAATATAAATATGATATTTAATTAACAACCACAATTGACTTGTTTTATGGTAGTCTGATCTAAGAAGCAAAGGGAAAAAAACACAATGCTGTACTGTTCTTTTCCCTTAGTGTATTCAGCTTAACAGAGATAGATTTTTTTAAATGGAAGCACAAGCAACATCCCAATATTCCTCTGTATTCAAAACTCCTTTACTCAAACATGAATTAAAGTGAAAGGAGATAGCAATGACTATAACAACATTGTGTTGTTTGTTTATGGCTCGCTTGTTTTGCTTTCTTTTGCCTTTTTAATGTGATCATTTTCTGGAAATGAAAATATATTAAATGAGAAATTTCAGTAGGACTACAAGCATATCAAACTATCTTGAATAGAATATAGTAAAAACAGCAAAAGTAATAGTGGCGGTAATATTCATTGATTGTTTTAAATGCCAGTGTGATATGTTGTATTGAATTATTATCCTCTGCTCTATCAGCTTATTCATTTATCAGACAAAAAAAACTGAGGTTTAGAGAGGAAAGTGAATTGCTCATGGTCACACAAAATATGCACACATTGATTTCCATTTGCCTTGAGAAGGTGAGTAGGTGAAATAGGTTTATGTTGCAGCTATAAAGGAATGCCATTAATACTAGAGATTTTTAAACAGTGAAGCAATTGTCAGGGTGATGCTACTTGATCCACTGAAAAGTAAACAACTCTTCATCTTGAGTGCACTTGTGTTGTTCTTAGAGGTAGGTTTCTTAACATGGGCTTCAGGAATTATGGCTATGCCTGTACACTGCAAAATCATGTGTGTGTGCATATGAGAATGTGTCTCGGTATCTGTGTGGGTATGTATTTGGTTGTGTAGGTGGATGTAGATGTGTTGGGTTCACTTTTTAGCAGACATAGCACCAATTGTTATCATCCAATTTCTGAAAGTTCCCATGATACAGAAAAATTTATAAGCAAGTCATTGGTTTATAGGGAGCAATGACTTAGATTGTTAAAAGAGAAACTGAGGCATTTTAAAAAAATTGTGTTTATTTGAGCAAAAATTGATTGGAATCAGCTAGCAGAAAAGCAGAAGTGGTTAGAAACATTGCACTTACAGGAGCTAGGGGAAAGACTTTTATAGAGAAAAGGTGGAAATGAAGCAAGGAGAGGATTTGATTGGGCTATAACTTAAGTTGTTTGCCTTACTTGGAAAAGCCTAGTTGGTGGTGTATGATTGGTTGTCTTTGATTTCTTAACCTTGAGGCATTTACAATCTTTGGTTTTGGTTTGCTTACGTAGGCAACTAAGGTTATTAAGCCGCCACAGTCTGATGGGGTTTTTGTTCAATTGATTTCGCAAGATCAGTGTTTCAAACATCTTTCTGCATATTATTACACCTGGAAGGATTTGCAAAAATATTGACAGTGGGCTTCACCAACTTATTTAATTAGTCTAGGGTGGAGTTTATGTATCGCCTTATTGGAAAATCTCTCCCAATGATTCTAATGCATAATTAGGATAGAGATCCATTTATTTAAACAAGACCATATAGATCACTTTAATTCTGCCTTTTAGCGATAACATGATCACTCTTTTATTACCGTAAGAGAAAATAACTTTAATTTTATTTTTCAATTAATTTTTTTAACCCATAGCATTTATGTCCTAAAGTATGTTTAACAGTAGTTTTTAAGTATGCTTTTCATTTTTCTACACTTATTGAAGAGTTCTTAGGGCTTTTCTTTTTTATTCTCAGATCACTCTTTTCAATATATAAATAAATAGGAAATAGACAACAGCACTGATATTTTAAGGAATAAAACCTTCAGGGTAAAATATATAAGCTCTTTAAAAGTAATTAGCATGGTGACACATTAAATGATCAGGCTGACAAAAGAATAAAATTTTGCTCATTAATTCAGATTCTGAGAAGAGACTGACATAAGTGTTGTTCTCCAGGGTATCGAACATTTTATTAGAGAAAGCCATACTTGAAGTCATCGTTAAAATCTATATACTGTCTGAAGATTAGTCATTAATATGATACCACTAGGGCAGGGAAAATGTTCTTTTTCCACAAAATACAAGGAACAGGGAAAAATAAGTTTTCGTATGTGACTATGTGAGAGAGAGAGATTGATTTAAAATTAAAATAACATTAATTACCTTGAGTCTGTTTTAATATAGTGTCTGGATATAAAACCTCTCAATTTCTTCTAAGGCATGTCTGTTTTTCCTTGATACCTTTTTAAGGAAACTAATGAAAAAGCTATTATTTATAATTGAAAGTGAAACTGATAACCCCATTGAAAGAGTGATGGGCTGTTAGACTCACAAAGATTAATAAGATGTAGTAATGTTAACCTTAAAAAAAAACTCTCACATTTAATCCTTTAAACAAATATATTTTAAAGATGAGGAAACTGGGCCTTAAGGAATTTATTGTTCCAAGTTCAGACAGCTAGTGTAAGGTCACACTGGGATAAACATCCAGTACTTTCTGTCTTGAGATATGATGCTTTTAACCTCTGTATTTCCTTTCTATTCTTGTACTCCTTGCTTATACCCCTTCCCTGGTCAGCTCCCCTGAATTTGTGATGGTTGGGATGACAGGCCATCATTTCTCAAAGCTGCTGGATTCACATGGGACCTCAAACTGAGGGTGTTGGGCCCTGTGAACCAAATAGAGCAGCATTTGGGGGATGTGAAAGGCAATGAATTCTGAAAGCAGGGGACCTGGGTTTCAGCCCCAAATCGGCTCTGAGAAGTCCCAGAGTGAAGAAACCTTTTACTTTGCTTATCAAAAGGTTTCCTACCACATTTCAACACAGGAATAGTTTTGTTTGTTTTTCCTCTAGGGAAAACCACTTTTTTTTTTTTTAACATTTTACCAAAACTAGGTGGGTGCTTTTCATTATACCATTTACATTCTGTACTGTAACCAAATTTAGGAGACACATGAGGTATGGACGCATCTTCTTCTATGGTATCTGTTTTATCTGCACTAAGGAAGGTGAAACTACTCATTGCAGCTAGTATTCCCTAGGATACAGCTAGTAGAGCAACTATTTTATCCGATGAAGGAAGCTCCCGTTCCATTTTATGTGTATGTGTGCATGCTTATAAATTTGTGAGTATATGTATTCTCAGATCCAAATCCTGAGAGAGTCGTGTGCCAAATAATAATTATTCCAAGGTAAAGAATGATCCGAAATAGAACATAGCAATGATTCATTCTCATCTTTTTCCCCCCAACCTTAATATTCCCTGATCTATTTTCACTATGCTAATTATGATTTCCAATTTCTGGCTTCCATTACACACATCTAGAAAATAATTAAATTTTCAGGAAAAGCCTGTTGAGTGGTATTTTTTGTAAGTAAATGAAAGTACTGATCTTTTATATAGATATCATAACACAGGAGAGTAAGTCAGAATGATGTGAACTTATATGTTGCCTTTATCCTCTGTGTCTAGTCTAAGAACAGGCTTTGCATCACTCTCCATTGGATAAGATTAGAACAGATGAAATAACAAAAATCTGGATGAATTGGAGAAGCAACTAAAACAACAGATGTGTTCAGAAATGCATATTTGGATTTAAATGTTTAAATGCTTATACAAAATTTCAGAACTCTCCTTTGTTTTGTCTTTTGTGGCATCTAGGTTTCCTTATAATCCCACCCACCTTAAGCACCAGTTTCCCTGTGCTTAAGTCAGGCTTATATTTGCCCTTCCCTTTTCACTGTAATGGGCATAGTTATGTTTTGTTTTTTTTTAAACAAACTCCCTTGGTTGGGACCCAGACAAGTCTTCCTTCATAATAACCAGAATATGAGATGGTTTTCTTGCAGATGTGCAAGGACCACAATTTAAAGGGGGCAAAAACCACATGCATTTAATTCCCCCATTTGGAAGATAGTTTTTACATACATTTACATATGTATGTATTTATCTTACCGATATTTTTGTTTGGTGTTAGATTGGCCATCTATTTTTCACATTCTTGTATGTCAGTTATTTTTCTAAATTTAAGTATTTTTCTTTTAGGACAAATGTTTAATGTATTAGTCTTCTTACATATGCTAATGTCATTTTTAGTCAGTTTTATCTCTTATTATTTTATTCTGTAAGTGCGAATACCATTTGTCAGATATACAGAATTCTCATTATTTCAGTGTAAGTTTAAATGTCTTCCAAGGCATGTCCTCTTTTGTCATTGGCTTTTAATGATCTTAATCTAGACATAATTCAGGATCTAGTAAAATTATATATATTTATATTTTAACCACCTAAGTGTATGAAAAAATATATATGTATGCATATACAGTTGACCCTTGAACAATGGGGATTTGAACTGCATGAGTCCAGTTATATGCAGATAGTTTTCAATAGTAAATACTACAGTACCCCACAATCCAGAAGATTGAATCCACAGATACAGAGGAACTGTGGATACTGAGGATCAACTGTATATTATATATGGATTTTTAACCGTGCAGAGGGTCAGTTTACCTAATGCCCGTGTTGTTTAAGGGCCAACTCTATGTATCTGTGTGTATATATATACACACACACGCACACACATACACACACACACACACACATACATCTGTGCTGTGTGTATGTATATGTATAGGTTTGCATAATGATATATACTTGTAAGTAGGTGAAGTTTTTCCCTTTGATAATTATTGATGTATAACATAAATATCTAATTTTAGGTACCGTAAGTATCTTTGAGTAATTAATCTCTTTACTTATAAAATGTATGTATGTGTGAACATAAATGATGTTGTAGTTAATTTAACCGGTTTTCATTTTAGTATACATGAAAAATGTAATTATTAACAAAAAATATTATTAGCCCTGCCAAATTTTCATGATCTAGACCTGAGATTAAACAAAAGTAGTCTGAGAATGGTTAGCATTTGTGAGGACAAAGATTTGTGGCATTAACTCTAACAGCAGTATTGACTCACATAGATAATCCCTGCTGCTGCTATTCACCAATTTAATGCTGGCATATTGCACCACCTCTCACTAATTCATGGGCCCAAAGACATTTTGATTCATACTCTAGCCTTTGAGTATAAACACACTGTGATAAAACCTGTCTGAATTTGAAACAAATTAGTGAAGAATTAATCAATTTGGCAAAGTGTTAAACAATACTCCAGTATCTTGACAGTTTCAAGATTCTGATCCAGCAGGCAGTTTTAAGATGAAATTTACTCCTAATGCAAGATTTGGATGCTGCCATTAGTAATTGTTAATAGGAACTTATAAACGCAATTTAACATTTTGACAATAAATGTATTGGATCTCAATATAGGACCTAAAATCTTACTATAAAACTTTATGTACATTTTTGAATAGCTGGATAATTTTATTTCCTCCAGCAAGTTTTTACTCTGGAGATTCCTGATCTGGAAGCTTTTTTAAAAGCGTAGCTGCTCTCTCCAATGTGAATTTTAGTCATAACAGCAAAAAGTTGATGCTGTTTCTTGGAATACTTTTCTCATTCTATAAAATGTCAAACCTCTTGGTAAAATGTTCAGAAATACAAGGCACAAAAATGTTTTGAGTAGTGCTGTTCTCTTGGAAATAATTGGGATCTGTTTCACAAGACAGAACTGTTAGAATGGGATTATGATCAGAAAGGAAACTCTTCTAAACTC
The DNA here is from genome assembly GCF_009834535.1 of Camelus ferus. NCBI lineage: Eukaryota > Metazoa > Chordata > Mammalia > Artiodactyla > Camelidae > Camelus > Camelus ferus. The sequence goes on from NC_045699.1 coordinate 25,242,242, forward strand.
CAAAATGTTATGGAACCAAACCTGGGTCCACTTGCCCACCGCACAGCAAAGCCAGTTTGCTGACACCAGTTTATGGTGAAGGAAAGTACAACATTTATGTCCAGGGTACCAAGATAGAAGTGTGGGTGGCTCCTGCTCAAAAGACTCAAACTCCCCAATGTCTTTCAAGGAAGGGTTTTTAAAGGCAACATTTGGAGTGAGGGCTGCTAGGTGCATGACTTTCTTCTGACTGGTTGGTGGTAAGGTAACAGAGTGAAGTTTTAGGCATCTTAATCATCATCCTTCCAGTTTCAGTTAGTCTGGGGTCCGGTGCTTGTGCTCTGTCACCTGGGCAGAGGTTCTCAGTTATCGTAGAACAACTCAAAGACATGTGTCAGGTTGTTATGTATATCCCTTGAGGAGGAATTGGGACCATTTTTATTGAGCTATTGTCATTACTTTACTCGTTAACTGCTTTTCCTTTATTTCTGCATTCCCTCACTTCCATGATGTGGAAATGCTTGCACATGCTCTTTGGAAATAAGGGAAGGCCTAAAAGACTAAAGCCTCTTTCTACAAACAAGAAACGGGGACACAGAGGGACTTTTTTTTTTAACCCAGGAGAGCCCTGCTGGGTCCTGCTTGGTATAAACCCCCTTTTTTCTGTAAAACTTTTCAAGCCTGAGGGGAACAGGGGCAGGGCAAGAAACGGAATAAAGTGTTGGACAGAGACACGAATCATAAAGTCGACTGTGGAACTTGTTTTTAGGGGGACTCAGTTTCGGAAGCTCCTAAAGTCTTAGATTTTAGGTGATGGCCGGCAGATTTGAAAAAAAAAATCCATCAAAGTGTAAACATAATTCAGTAATTGTTGTTATATTTTAAATATCAAATTTTAGTGTCAATTTTTTATCTAACATGTTTAGGTTGATTATGCACTTTTGGACTTTAAAATTAGGTTATTGTATCTCACTGTCTAAAATTTTCTTGTTACCAGTGACATAGAATTCCTAGAATGCAATAACAGTAGTGATATTTGGGCTCACAGTAATTGTTCTCAAAGGCACTGTCATGCATCTTTTGGAGTTACCTAAGGTCAGCAATGACATGTTCTGTTTCTATTATTCTGATACAGTTTCTGCTTTAAGATTTGGCATTTCTTAGACTTATCTCAAACATAGCTAATTAAGCCCACAGCTTAACTAACCACAATCTTAAAGGATAGGAGACCATTACTAATAATTGAAGTATGTCACCATTCTCCACATTACTAATTATAACTTACTTGTTTATATGTAGCATATATTTATCAGATTAAAAACACAGGAAAGCTATAATGGGTACTAAGGTTCCTTCAAACAATTTACTAAAGCCCACTTAATCTACAATGAGATTCACTTTTAGGACCGTAACTAGCCGGTTTCTGGTGTCTAAGAGCAGTTGGTAATGTGATACAGGAGGGAAAAGAAAGGAGCCTCCCCATTTCCTCTCTACACACTTTTTTTTAATTGAAGTATTGTTGATTTGCAGTGTTGTGTTAGTTTTGGTGTACAGCATAGTGATTTAGTTGTACATTTATAGATAGATAGATAGATAGATAGATAGATAGATAGATAGATAGATAGATCGTCTTTTTCATACTTGTGTTCATTATAGGTTACTACAAGATATTGAATATAGTTCCCTGTGATACATAGTAGGACCTTGCTGGCAATAAATGCATATCCATGCACTTTGGATTCAGGAAAAACATAAGGAAATTTTCCTCTGTAACTTGCTTCTATCTTCTTTATTTCTCTTCAGTTCTGCTACTATTTTTACACTAACTCTCTTTACTAACACTCTTTCAAATATTTACCTCCACGTAATCAAAACTTCCACAACTTAATTATTTATCAAATTTCCTATGATAGCTATTAATTATTAAGTTTACCAACATTAAGTGAGAATGATATTTAATTCCTCAATTGAATTTTTGTATTGTAAAACTGTAGTCTTTGTAGCAAGGAGAAATAAACACTCAGATATTGTGGAAAGATATATATTTCAGCAGAGATCCCAAAAGATGGGACGGGCCTTCTCTGGAATTTACACTTCAGAATTAGCTTCCATATGTGCTCTTTATGCTTTTTATACTATTTTTTTCCTTTCTCTATTTCAGAATCTACAAATTTTTTTTAAAAAATTTCAGTATTTAATAACAGGCCCAGGGACTGCAGTAGCAGGGAGGTTCCATGGAGAAGAGATAGGTGTAGTCGCTCTCAAGTTCAGATTATTTGTAGTTCATGATTTGCTGGTCAGAAATGTAAGGATTTTAATCTCTTTGGATGAAGAAGGTGTGCACATGCTCTTCCGTTCCTTGTTTTTATTGTTGCTGTGTAGCCTAAAAGCTTAATTAGGCCCTGACCTCTGATTATGGCTTCTAGAGTTATTTCAATTTATTTTAGTGCCCTCCGGTTTAAACCCAATCTGCTAATTTTCCTCTGTTCTTGTTTTATTTCCCCCCCTTGTTTTTCTGTGCAAAAATGGAATCTTATTACAATGCGTCGTTTTAGTTTTCAGTCCCCCTTTTCACCCAGTCAGGTGTCTGTACTTGCCCTTTGTCTGGGTGGATTAAGCCTTGGGCTGAACACGTTGGATGTTTCTTTCCCAGATGGAACTATGTGTCTCTAATCTGAAGTAGGTATTTTCCCTTTCAAGGTTTCCTTTTTCCCAATTAACAGCAACTTTTCTTTTGACCTCAAGCCTTATGCCTGACCTTGTCTCCAGTATTAATCAACAGAAATTGTGTATTCCTTCACACCTAACGTTTATTTTTTGCCATCTATATAGCATGTGGCTTCCAGTTACTTGTTCCGTTTCTGACTTGCTTATTCAATTCAGTATGTTGCTTTTGATGACATGATAGTAGTTTTGTCATTCAAATACACTCCTCTACTTTGTTTAATCTTGGGAAATGTTTCGTCAGACTGCTTATTTTGTCAAAAGTGGTTTTAAAAAAGTATTTTGACCCATAGCATCTGAGACTTTCAACTCCCAATCACCAAACCATGTATTCACATATGTATGTATGTATGCACATATGTATATATGCATGTCTGTATGTGTGTGAATATATGCGTTTATCTTTCTATCTACCTATTATTTATGTCTGTCTTTATCTGTTCATGGATCTTGGATAAATACCTTGGGTCAAATGCTAGGTGAAAGTTTAATCTTTATTTTCCAATGTGTTATAATATTTGACATTCATATTAGCAGTGTATGAGAGTTAAGTTGCTTCATAATCAATAATAAGCATTATCAGCTTTTAATTTTAACCATTCTCAAGGGTGTGTAACAGTATCTTGTGGCTTTAATTCGCATTTGCCTAATGAGAAACTATGTCACACATGAGCTTCATGGACTCAGCCATTTGCATAGGTAGTTTTGTGAAATATCTGTTCAGATGTGCTCCTTTCTTATTGGGGAATTTATCTTATGATTGGGTTGTAAGAGTTCTTTATATATTCTGGATTTAGGTCCTTTGTCAGCTATATGTATTATGAATAGTTTCTCTTGGTCTGTGACTTTCTTTTTTTTTTCTCATTGGACTCTTTGCAGAGCAACTTTTCAATTTTAAGAATACCCAATTTATTATTTTTTTTATTGCTTAAGCATTTATCCCTTTTTAAGAAATATATGCCTATGCCAGTCATAGGTTTTCTACTGTGTTTTCTTCAAAATGTACTATACTTTAGACTCATGATCCATGTTGTGTTAATTTTTATGTATTATGTGAGAGAAGGGAAGACGTTCATTTTATTTTTTCTTTAATATATCCAGTTGTCCCAGCACCATTTGTGAAAAGGCTTTCCTTTTCCCAATTGTTTTGGCGCTTTAAAAAAAGTGAATTGACTGTGGATGTGCAGGTCTATTTCTGAACTTTATGTTTACCATTCTTCTATGTGTCTAACCTTGTGCAAGTGTAACACTACTGGGTAAAAACATGTATTTAATAAGCTTTGAGTTCACATCGTGTAAGTGCTTTAGTTTTCTTTTTCTCTAGTTATTGCTTTTTCTATTTTTAGGTTGTTGACTTCTCACATATATATTAGAATCAACTTGTCAATTGCTAAAAATAAGCTTACTAGCTTAGAGAATAAAAGCTATATCACAAAAATAGCTATTTTTGTTTGCAATGTTATTGTCAGATTCTAGAAAAGGCAATCATATATAATAGAAATATAATAAATATTTGTTTGATGTGTATAATAATAAAGAAATGACCTTTGCTTGTGTACCATATTTAAAAAGTAACAGCGTTAGAGTTAGAACTGAGAGATTTAGTATAAAGAAGTTATACTTCTTTAGTTTATAGTTTAGTATAAAGAATTTACAGAAAGTGAGAGAAATAAGAGAATTTCTTAGTTATAGCATATTTTTCTAATGCGTAAATAATCATCTTTAATTATATCTTCTGTAAGTTCTCCTTTATTCACACATTATGGATATACTTTTTATGGAGATTCCCCCAAACCAACTTAGCACTTTCAGTAATGTTCTTATTTTCACTTCTGTTGTTTCACTATTGTTAATATTCTCCTTATTTGTGTTCCCTCTTATTTTTTGAGCACAGTGAGGATAGGGACAGTATCTTGTTTTCATCTTTATATCCTGATCACCAGCCACAGAGTTTGCCCTAAGCACATTTCACAAAGGATACATGATTGACTGGCCAAGCAAATTTTTGGTGATTTTTCTTTTGAGTGTGACATCAGGTAGTGCTGATAAAACTACTCAAGATGATGAATATGGCATCCTTGGCAGTTATATTTCCTGTGACCATATAGATTAGACACAAATACTACTCGAGAGACTTGCAGCTTTGCATAGTTACTATATCATGACTGTCAACTTCCCAAAAGACATACTGACCTTTCTTAATCAGTGCATCATTTGGAATATGTGGCCATGGAGCTTCTTGACAACTTTTAAGCTTGAAAACCGTAGTCTGCATGTAAAGATTCTCCTGTGCAGACCGGCCGTGATTTCCATCTTCTTCATGCTTGTCATTAGTAGTTTTTTGCTGACCATGCACATCTTCCTTAACATTCAAGAATACAGTCATTAGCAGTTTCTGGATTACTGGCTGAAGGATTTATGATGATGTTCATAGCCAGCTGAGTTAAAAAACATTTCTCAAAGGACCAGAGCACACAATGACACCAGCTTCCATTTTTAGCATATGTCCCATGGTAAATTTAATGTCATAATGGCTGTTTTAAAATAGACCTTTCTTTCACTTAAGAAATATATGCTTCTTTTAATTAAAAATATTCTGTCTTCTCCAGTGAGAAAAGAAAATCAAATGGCAACCAGGAAAAAAAAAAAGAAAATAAATAAATAAATAAATAAATAAAATTAACATGTGTATCAAGTAGACAGTTGTCTGCTCATGAATTTGATTTGACTGTCAATTAACTTTATGTGTTGAGGATGATCGTATGAGGTGTTGAGGTGATGATTATCTGTTACTCAAGTTTGTTCCTGCCAACAGTTAAAAATCTGAAGTATGCATATAAATCACTCAATATTTTTCCTCTCCTTCCTGCTCACTTACTGATTTAGTTTCAGAGTTTCAAAATGTCATATCTGACCACATACTATTAAATATTTCAGCCTCTTTGATGACTGGTTCAACAATTTATAAATACACTTTAGCCATTTTATGTTTGCTTACATTCTTTATTGATGGAAGTCATAACAGATAATTACAAATAAGAAAATCATCCTATGACAGCAGAATAGACTTCTAGGAAAATCATCTCTAAAAATTTTGATTGGTGTTGTTCCAGTCATGCTTATAGATGTATGTGCCAAAATGTCCCAAATTAAGTGGAAATGATAGAGCCATGGTACTGATATAAAACGTTATTTTGAGAGCAAAAGAGTCATTAAATACTGAAAGATAAAGAGGTATTTTTTTTAAAAGTTCAGTAGCCTACCTAGTGTTCCTGGTTCTGTGTGTGATTTTCTACCTACTGTTCTCCATATAGCAGAGCTTTAAATGTAAATCAGGCCATACTGCTCCCTTGATCAAAATCCTCTAGCAGATTCTCATGAGCAGTGATACTTAGAGTAAAACACAGTCCTTTCCAAGGCTGAGCATCCCCACATGACAGAGCCTATTACTACTTCTCTGACTTTGTCACTTCATCTGCGCCCCAGGGCATCATCTGCTCCAGCTACTCCAGCTTCATTGAACAAGCCAAACCATTCCCTTCCCAGGCACCTGTGCTACACCCTCCGCCCAGAGCACTAGCCTCCAAGTGTTCACTGGCTCTTCTGCGTTTCATTCAGGTCCTAGGGAAGCTTCTCTTGCAGCTTAACTAAAGTATCTTCCTAACCATTATGCTTTTTTTTTTCCCTATTTAACGTTTATCACCATCTGTCTTCTACTTACTTTTATTAGAGTATAAACTCAGTGAAGGCAAAGACTTCACTGCTTTATGGGATTTATCACTTTCTCATTTTTACTTTGTCACCTGTTTTGTTGAAGCTCATTTTGCAGTATATTTCTAAAAAGCAGGCTATAATAAGTATAATTTGAAGGCGTGTATGTCAGAAAAATGTCTTGAATCAATCACCCACCTACCCCTGGAATAATAATGAAGGCACTACTTCATAAAATCCAGTGTGTTGTTAGGAAATGATGCTATTTTTTTCCTTTTGTTAGTGTGACCTTTTTCCCTCTCATTAATGGACACGCTTAAGGTCTTTTTTCCTGTTTTGGTTTTGTTTTGGTTTTGTTCTTTTCATTTTTTACCAAATGAAAGACAGTGTGCCTTAGTGTGCCCCTCTTTTCTTTTGTTATACAGGGAATTTGGTGTGCTCTTTTACTTTAGAGATGGGGTTCCTTGGTTTGAGGGGACTTTTCTACTCCTTTGTTGCCAGTTTCCTCTACCCTTTCTGTTTGTCTCTCTTTTTGATATCAGAAATAACTCAGTGGAGAAGATGTAAGTAAGGCCCTAATGATGTTATTTCGTTTCCTTGTAAATGGAATACTGGCACTTCTATAACATTTACTCTGAGCAAGCTATTGTTCTAAACATTATGCTTGTTCTCACTTTACAAATAAGGAGATTGAGGCACAGAAAAGGTAAGCAAACTGCCAAAATCAGACAAATAGTAATTGGTCAAATGAGGTGAATCAAACTTCTCTGTCTCTGGTTTCCATGCTCTTATCTGTTTTGAATTACTGCTTCTTGAATGATAGTTCCTATGGCAATGAAAGATATGAGCAAACTTAACCATCAGGAGTATTTTATTGTGGCTTCACTTAGTAATAATGTTTCTTCTCTATTGAGAGAAGTATCATTCTTCCCCAAATAAGAAGATAAATATGAGCTAAGAAATGCAACAGTCGCTAAGTGCCTTTTGGAGGCATTGCCAGAGCTAAGCTTCCAGTGTGGTCTATTGGGGTTGAAATTTTAAATGAAAGAATAAGAAAGACTGGGAATATATGAGACAGGACAGCTGATGAATAACTCTTTAAATCTTCATAATATTTTTGAGAGAAGCACCTCTAAGAATGAAAAAGAAAAGTACAAAAGAAGGCAGATTAATTCGTATTAACTGAATTAGAAATGCATCAGATTTTGCTTGTTAAAGGTTTATGAGTCTTGACTAGCTTTCCACAAATAAATCCCTATGTTGGTTGATGATTCTAGTTTGTCCAGTCCTGCCTCTATGCTTTTCTGGCATTGGAAAGTCAAATCTGTCATGGAATCCACTTTAAATTTTGGTGTAGTTTTTGATATGAATATGATGGCAAGATTAAGGAGGATTTTACTTTGCAGGATCTCTTAGACTAGGTATTTGGCAGCCCAATACCATGGCCCAACCAAGTATCTAACCAGATCTGTCCTTGCCAGTTATCAAAGGGCTGTGCATTAAGAACAAAGGGAAATAAGTTCATCTGTGTCATATTTTAGATTTCCATGTATAAATGATATCATATGATACTGTCTTTCTCTGTCTGAGTTACTTCACTTAGTATGATAATCTCTAGGTCCATCCATGTTGCTGCAAATGACATTATTTCTTTTGTAATGGCTGAGTAGTATTCCATTGTGTATATGTGTGTGTGTGTGTGTATATATACACACGTACTACATCTTCTTTATCCAGTCATTTGTCAGTGGAAATTTAGGCTGCTTCAGTGTCTTAGCTATTGTAAATAGTGCTGCTATGAACATTGGGGTTCATGCTATCTTTTAGAATTAGATATTCCTCCAGATATATGCCCAGGAATGAGATAGCTGGATCATATGGTAATTCTATTTTTAGTTTTTTAAGGAACCAACATACTGTTTTCCATAGCGGCTGCACCAGTTTATATTCCCACCAACAGTGTAAAAGGGTTCACTGTCTCCACACTCTCTCCAGCATTTGTTATTTATAGACTTTTTAATTACAGTCATTCTGATCGGCGTAAGGTGATAAATCACTGTAGCTTTTATTTGTATTTCTCTAATAATTAGTGATGTTTAGTATCTTAAATATCGTGTGATATTACTTATATGTGAAATCTAAAATATGGTACAAATAAACTTATTTACAAAGCAAAAACAGATTCACAGACATAGAAAATTCAACTTTTGGTTACCAAAGGGGAATTGGGGGGAGGCATAAATTAAGAGTTTGGGGTTTGCAGATACAAGCTATTATATAAAAAACAGATAAACAACAAGGTCCTACTGTATAGCACAGGGAACTATTTTCAATTTCTTATAATAAGCTATCATGGAAAAGAACATGAAAAAGCATATATGCACAGACACACACACACACACATATATAAAAATCACTTTGCTGTATACCAGAAACTAAGACAACATTGTGAATTAAGTATACTTCAATTAAAATTTTTACTTGAAAATAAAAAAGAACAAAAGGAGAGGTGAACACCATTCAAGGAGGTTATTTGACGAATCACTAGTGGGGATATTCTTTGGAATTTTGAGCCTTAGCAATGTTTTTAACCCATGCTGAAAATACAAGTATCTTCCCCTAAAAAGCTTTCTATATTCTTTTTTTCCCTAGAAATCCAAATATTTTGGGAGTATCTTTTTACTTACATACAGATTCATTTCTGTTTGTGCTGTCATATTTTTTATGACTTAAACAGCAATGATTACCTAAGAACATTATCATCAGAGGTGGTGATACTTAACTCAGTTGCAGTGTACCTTTTGTAGTCCATAAGGCATATCCAAGCATTCGATGTAAAAGATGAGCAGGGGATCAACATGGCTAAAGACTGAGAAAAGCATGAATGTATTGTTATTGTAGCTTAAGTGGAAAAAAGCCTGCTTGCAGAGAATAAATAGCAATTCATCCCTTGACACAAAGAATCTAAATGAATATGTTTCCTTCTTTTCTAGGATGAAACTCTAGTTTATGAGTTACCTAATCCTTTAATCCAGATTGAAATGCTTTAATCCTGCCGAGTATAGCCCAAAATGAGAGTTAAGAAAAGTATTTCAAATGCATTCATTATTGTGCCGATGAAAATATACTCCTTTTTCTGGTCGATACTTTTCTCAGTTGCTTTTCAGATCTTCATCTGATCTAAATAAACAAACAAACAAACAAACATAAGAAACTAGCAGCTTTAGAATTAGCAGATAGCAATTCAATTTTGTTTCCCACGATATTGAATGCATTACTTAAAGTATTGTTTGTTTATAGTTGTGTTTAGAATTTTTACTGTGTGTTGTTGGAAAAAATTATTCATTACAACTACTGATAATAATGATAATAATAATAAAAGTAACATTAAGAAACGAGGTTATAGTTTGAACAGTTCCAAAAAGATATAGACTAGAAACTATCTCACTAGACAATAGAATTAAGTCCAAACATAGTAACTGGTCTGAAAAGTGCTTCATAACTTTTGTCATTTTTATCATTCATAATTTTGTATTGCTTTTGGTTTTATCTTTGACAAATAGGTATAGAAATAACACAGTTTTCTGCTTGATTGAGAAAGTAAAATTATATGTTTTTGTATGTGAATAGAGGAAAAATGCATTATTAAATTGCAGTAACCTAGAAGGAGCTTCATAAATATCTGTTGAGTGATTAACTATTTCATCCTGCTCACACTAAATCATAGGGCTGGTTGAGTTCTTTCTAAGATTCTAAATTTTATATATATATATATACACACATATATATATATATTATATATACATATATATATACACATATATATATATTATATATATGTAATATATATTATATTTTTTTTTACAGTCATCCTAGGAAGAGAGTTCACCTTCAGTGTGAATTTTCAAGTCATTTTAGAATTGCATTTGTCATTTTTGCAATGTCTCTCCTTCCTCAAATAAACTGGGTAGTTTATGAAAGATATCTGAAAATTGCATTTTATTAAATTACCATAAGTATTTATCTCCGTTAAAGTCAGGCCTTCTGACATGCAGCACAGTTAGGCTTACTTAGTCCTAGTAATGTTAGGAGTAAGAATTAAGCGACAGCAATGTATTCAAACATACTTATGGGCTTAGTAGGTGTCATTCATTGGTTCTTCCCTTAGGAAGAGAATCCAACTAGTGAGGCACACACCCAGAACATTCAGTGTACATCAAGAAGAACAAACCACAACAACAGAAACACACCTAGGCATGTCATATTCAAACTGCTAAGAAACAAAGACAAAGAAAAAACCTTGAAAGATGCCAAGAGTGAGGGTATACCTTACCTATAGAATTACAAAGGACTTTTCATCAGAAATCATGCATGCAAGCAGAGTGGAGTGAAATATTTAAAGTGTTGAAAGGAAAAAACTGCTGACCTAAAATTCTACGTCAAGGAAAATTATCCTTCAAAAAGCAGGGAGTAAACAAAGATTTCCTCCACGAACAAAAAAGAAGGTATACAGGTGATACTAGAAGAATTATTTTAGGCATAAGGAAAATAACATGAGCTTGACCTTGGATCTACAGAAAGAAGAAAGTGTTGGAGAAAGAGTGAATGGAAATGAAATAACATCTTTTCTTTTTCTTATTCTAAATTGACATAAAAGATAATTGTTTCAAGTAAGAATCATAATGTCCAACTTGATTCAACACAATAAAACAATAAATATTCAGCAAGCTCTTTCATGGATATCAACAAAATGATTCTAAAATGTATATAAAAAGGCAAAAGACCCCAAATAGTCCACACAATACTAAGAACAAAATTAGAGGCATCACACAACCCAATTTCAAGACATTAGAAGGCTACAGTAATAAAGACAGTGTAGTAGACACACAGATCAATGGAAAACAATAGAAAGTCCAGAATTGAACCATACAAATATAGTCAGGTAGTTTTTAACAATGGTACAAAGGCAATTCCAGGCAGAAATGATTGCCTTTTCAGAAATGGTGCTGGTACAATTGGAAATGCATTCCAACATTCCAACAATGCACACACACACACACAAGCAAACACAGACACACACACATACAGACACACACACACACAAACGCATGTGCATGCCAGTGAATCTAGACACAGATCTTAGGTCTTCCCTAGGGAAAAAAAGAAAAAGAAAAAGACCCTCAAAATTCATCATTAACTTGAAAGTAAAATGCAAAACTATACATATTCTCAAAAAAAAAAAAAGGAGAAAAATCTATATGACCTCAGGGTTGGTGATGAATTTTTAGACTCAACACCAAAAGCAAAAACATGAATGCAAAGATAGATGAGTTGAGCTTTATTAAAATGAAAAAAATTCTGTTGATAAAGATATTTGTAAGAGTATCACAAGTCTAGTACAGACTGGGAGATAATACTTGCAAAACACACATCTGAAAAAAGACTTACATTTGAAATACACAAACAGCTCTTAAAACTCAGTAACAAGAATATAATCAAAACTGGCAGAAGATCTGAACACACACCTCATGAAGAAAAATATACATATGACCAAAAAAGCATGTGACAATATGTTCAGAATGTCTTCCATGCAAAAACTAATCAAAAGTAGGAAATTGAAGTAAAAAAAAAATTGGACTAGTTATAGTAGTATCATATGAACTAGATTTGAGACCAAAAAATTCTGATATGGATGGCTGTCGTTAAGTTCATCAAAAAAATGTAAGAATCCTAAAGATTCATGTACCAGTAACAGAGATTAAAAACACGAAGGAAAAACAGGTAGGATGGCAAAAAGAAACAGAGGAATCTACCATTATAGTTGGAGACATCAACACTCTTCTGTCAATAACTGAGAGAAAACAGTGACACAAAATCAGTAAGAATATCGAAAACTTAAACAAGCTATCAACCAACTCGACCTAATTGATACACAGCAACGCGGAATGCATATTATTTTTAAGGTCACAAAGAACTTTCATCAGAAGACACCATGTTCTGAGCAGTAAAATTAATCTAATTACATTTAAAAGGACTCAGACATATAAAGTATGCTCTCTGACTACAATAGAAGTAAAATCAAAATTAATAACAGGATATTTTGAAATTTTTCAAATATATGGAAATGAAATAACACATTTCTAAGCAGCCCATCACGAAAGAAGATAGAAACGTTAATACTTTGAATAGAATAAAAATGAATGCACAACATGTCAAAATTAATGAGAGGTAGCTAAAATAGATGGAAATTTATAGCCCTAAATGCCTATGTTAGAAAAGAAGAATGGTCTCTAACCAATGACCTAATATTCTACATAATAAAGCAAATAAAAACAGCAGAGCAGGAAATCAAACCCAATTTTAGAAAAAAGGAAATTTTCTTAGAAGAAAGAAAATAACGATGAAAGTATAAGGAATACTATGGGAAATAAAAATAATTGAGAAGATAAGTGAAACAAAAAGTTAATTTAATTTATTTTTAACCAAATTGATTAGGCAGAAAAAGGAGCTGGCAAAATTACCAGTATCAAGACTGAAGCAGTGAATATCCCTGTAAGTCAGATAAAATAATAAGGGAGACATTTGAGTAACTTTGTGGTAGTTTTAAAATATAGTCACAATTCTTTATTAATTCCTTTTTAAGAAGTAGAGACTTACTGCCCTCTCTTTCAGTTGTAACCTGGATTTAGCAGTTTGTTTCTAATGAATGGCATGAAGTGGACATGATGGTGTGCAAATGTGAGGACTGGATCATGAAAGGCAGCCTGGCTTCCTCCTCTCTCCCTCTCTCTTAGATCACTTGCTCTGGAAGAAATTTTCATGTTATGAGGATGCTTAAATACTTAAGCATCTTATGAAGTGGCCCATGTGGCAAGTTATAAGGCCTCCTGCCAAGAGTCATCAAGGAACTGAGGTCTTCTTCCAACTGTCATGTGAATGATCTGTCTTGGAATTGTATAGTCTGACTTACCAAGTCTTCACAAGACTGAAACCACACTAGAGACCTTGAGCCAGAATCATCCCAGGTAAGCTGCTTTTGAATTCCTGAACCAGAGGAACTTGATATGATAAATATTTGCTGTTTTAAGTATTACATATTGAGGTAATTCATTACACAGCAATAGATAAAAACTTTGTGCCAATCAATTTGAAAACTTAGATTAAATGGAAAAATTCTATGGAAGATGCAAAATACTGATACTCAGCATAAATAAGTAACCTGAATAGCGATCTGTTAAAGACATTAAATTTTGTAGTTTAAAACTCTCCCACGAAGAAAATGTCAAGCACAGATGTCTTCACTGGTGGTTTCTACCAAACATTAAGGAAAAAATAATAGCAATTCTATAAAAAATTCTTCTAGAAATTTGAAGAGGAGGAAACATCTCTATTCAGTCAATGAAGTCATCATTTCAGTTACACCAAAATAGAGGAAGACATTAGAAAAGAAAAATATCTATCCTCCAACTTTAATCCAAAATGTATAAAAAAGGATAACAGTGTATGGCAAATTGGACTTATTCTGAGAATGCAATATGAGTTCTACATTTGGAAAAACGATCACATTAATTTACCATATCAACAGAATAAGGAAGAAAAAACATATGGGCATCCCAATAGATGCAGAAAAAGTATTTAACAAAATTCAATATCCATTCATGGTAGAAAATCTCAATGAACAAAGAATAGAAAATAACTTCCTTGGTGTGTGATAGGACATCTACCAAAAACCTACAGCTAACGGAAAAGGTGACAAACTTAAATGTTTTCTCCCTAACATCCAGAAAATGGCAAGATGTCTCGTCTCACCACCACTACTCAACATTTTCCTGTAGGTCCAATCCAGGACAATAGAACAAGGAAAAGAAAGAAATGGCATTCATATTAAGAACGAAGAAATAAAACTGTCTCTGGCTGCATCAACCTAATTGTCTATGTAGAATAATTCAAAGAATTTGCAAAAAATATGTCAATAAATAAGTGCATTTAGCAAGATTAGAGTATATGAAATATAAGAATGAATTGTATGTTTATATAATAGCAATGAACAATTTAAAATTTATTTTTAAACTAATGTTTATATAGTTACAAAAATATAAGGTACAAAACATATTAAAGATATATATGCACAAAATCACAAAACTCTGAAAACAAAATCAAATATGACCAAAATAAGCAGGAAGAAATACCATTTCATGGGTTGGAAGACTCATTATTTATTGTTAATACATAACTTTTTCCCAAAGTGATGGATTCAACAAAATTCCATTCAAAGATCTAGCAGGAATTTTTGCAGAAATCAATTATGAAAATTTATATGGGAAGATAAAGAACTAGAAGCCAAAATGCATTTTCAACAAAAATAAAGTTGGAAGACTCACAACTTGATTTCAAAACTTACTAACTTACTATAAAGCTACAAGAATCAAGAGAGTGTGGTATGTTGGTGAAAAACAGAAAATAGATAAATGTAAGAAAAATAGAGTCTAGAAATGGAGCCCTTATATACGGTAAGTTGATTTCCACTACTGTGCAAAGGCAATTCAGTGGAGAAGGATAGTCTTTTTAATGAACGGTGCTGGTACAGTTGCATATAAATGAGCAAAATGAACCTTAATCCAGTTACTTAACTTACATGACACACAAAAATAACAAAATAGATTATAGACATAGACATAAATGCAGAACACTTCTAAAAGAAAACATAGATAAAATCTTTGTGATGTTGAAAATTTCCTGGATATAATACTGAATGCACATTCCATAAAAGAAAAAAGTATTGATAAATTATACTTTATGAAAATTAAGAATTTCATTGTTCCACTAAAAAGAAAACAGTGATTGAAAATAAAAGTCACAGACTCGGGGAAGATATTTGCAATTCACCTGTCTAACAAAGCACTTTATTTATCCTGGGTGTATAAAGAACTCTAAAACTCAACAAGTGCATAACAATGACTTCCTTTCATCTAAATTCCAGTCACATTTCATTACTTTTTTGCCCTCACCTATAACTTTTTGAGGTCCTATCGGCCTTTTCTTAGACTCTTCTTGAGGCATTTTCAGCTTCCACTCATTGCTGGTTTCAAACCCAATGTCATAGTTTTAAGTGGTATGTCAACTCCCTACTTCTAGGTACCCACATTTATATAATTTGTCTAATGTTGCATAAAATACAAACCAAAACTTAGTGGCTTAAAACAACAACAGTCATGCTTCACTTATATAACTAACCAGTTGGTGCAGCTGACAGGTAACTCAGCTGGACTGTGAACCAGCGGTTATAATTCTTGTTCGTGTGGACCTCTACACCTGCTGCTTGGACTTCCGCACAACGTGGAAACAATTATATTCCAGAAGAACAAGGAGAAAGTGCATGACCTTTTGTTACTCTCCAAAGTCACATTATATCATTTCCACCATAAACTCTTGGTGGAGGCAGTTTATCAGAGAAAGCCCAGATTCAAAGGGATGGGACATGGACTTCTCTTGATGAGGAAGCGACAAATTTCTAGGAGAGCATTTGGAATCAAGAACATTGTTGAAATTATTTGGAAAATACACTCTGCCCCACTCAGTATACTTGGATTTGCTGTGTAATTGGATTTGCTACAGTAATTGACAACCATTCTGAGCCCTAGTTTCTCATCTTTAAATATAGGTGATATAGTTGTGTATTTGTTGTGACATTTTTGTGAGATAAGATTTATCAGGCGTATAACTCAATGTCTAATACATGTAAACATTCAGTATTTGGGAGCTGCTTACATTATCACCTTTGATGTTATTACCACTATGCTTTGTTCCATTTCAGTCTTTCTCGCTAGTTGTCCTTTCTATACTCAAATTTCCTGAAAGGTTCTATTGTATTTTAAAACTTTGTTAACTCTCCCAGGGAAGCCTCGTCTTCTTGTATACTTTATATTATCACTTAAATGCAGATGACTTCCAAATCTGTATCTTGGGTTCAATTCCTTCTTTTAAATTTCAGAACCATGCATTTACTTGCATTTTCAGACTTTCCATTAGTATTTCCCAAAATAATTCTTAAGTCTGACGTGTTTTATCAAATGAACTCATAACAGTCTCTTTCTCCCAAACCTCATTATAGCCCTGATTTTCCTATCTTAGTTAGGGGCATCAGCATTCACCACCAGGTTGCCTTAGCCAAAAACCTATTGTTCACTACTCAGTAATATTATCTCGATTACTTTCTTTTTTCTGTCACCAAGATCAGTCAACTTTCCCTTCTAATATCTGCCCTGTTGATCTTGTGCTAGTTCCACTTCCACTGCTTTTGTTCTAACACTCACTTTTTGCGTAAGTACAGCAGTCAATGTTTAACTGGTCTCTATCTCTGGTTGAGTTCTGTTCCAGTCTTCCTACATATACTGATATCAGGGAGCAAAATCTGTGATCCTAAAATGTCTCTTTGGCATAAGAATAATTATAGGCTGATTACTTTTTAAAAATTTTTATTGAAGTGTAGTTGATTTACAATGTTAGTTTCGGGTGTATAGCAAAGTGATTCAGTTATACATATACATACGTATATTTTTTTTTCTTTTCAGATTCTTTTTCATTATGTATTATTGCAAGAAATTGAATATATTTTTAAGAAACAGAAGACTCAGTAAGTTTTCCTTTTTAACTCTCCCTTAGCTACATAAAGAATTTAGGTAAAGGACCTGTTTCTGGAATACAGTTATTACACCATCATGGCTCTTAACGTTGCTTGGAATATATTCTTTTTCCTAACTGGACACCCAATATGTGCCTAAATAACTCCAATTCACCCTTAAAGACTGAACTTTTATATGTCCAGAGAAATCTCCCTCGATCCTTAACTATCCTCCTCAACATTCCTATTATAAAGGCTTCTACCTTGTGATCCAATAATCCTCCACATAGAAATTTATCATAACTTGGATTATGATAAACTGCCATGTTTTACTTACTTTTTTTGGTGCCAGATACTTTATGTTATGCTGTTGAAGATTGAAACTTTGCTTAAGTGGTACTTAGAATCTTGAATGTCAAGGATAATTTTGGGATTTCAGTGTTTCCTAATAAGTGTGTGATAAAATAGTAACAAACTGTTAAACAAAACTTTAAAGATTAAGTATTAATATGGCAGATGTATGGCATCATATTTTTCCATTGAAATGCTTAGGCATACAAAAGTTAACCTAATAAATTACTAGAAATAAAACAAATAAAATGGCATGAAAAATATAACAACATATTTCATTGTTCATGTATTTTTCCAAGTATGTAATCCTAATTTATTACTCTCTAGAGAGAAATTAACTACATCTTCAAAGCTTTGTCAAAGCCAGGGAATATCATTCATCCCAGTATTCACAAATGTTTCATATTTTCCTTAGCTCCTTAATCTTGAGTTTTTAAAATTAGAGTTTCCATTGAAGTTATATATATTTAAACAAAAACTCAGAATGCTCCAGTTCATTAATTTCCCATAGATTTGACTCTTCCTTAGAGATTTAAAAAACACTTCAGTGGAAAGATATTCATGACTGCTAGTTAAAATGAAAAATAAAAACTGATCTCACACAAGTGGAAAAAAGGCCCTTTGGGCAAGATGACTCTGACAGAGTATGAGAAGTGGATAGAGGAGGTAACAGCCTAGCCTGTAGGTTCTAAAGCATGATTTCTGCTACAACTATTGAGGCTGTTAATAACTATAGTTATGGATATGAACATATTCGCTAGAACTAAGGATTCTTAGTTCTAAAGCAAAAGAGGCATCAATACACAAAGACAAAATTCCCCAGCTATGACATACTGCACCAGTTCACACATCTTGTACGCTTCCTTTTGAAATTGACAATACTATGAACATCTTTGTCACCCAAAGAGTTTGTCCCAGTTAAAATATATGAGTAATGTAGAATTCCTGGATACCCCATTATTGCCTTGGAAGACTTCAAGCTATAAGTTTCAAAGCAGAAAAGTCATAGTATTTTGGTTTTTACATCTTATTGGCACCATGCTATTTCATTTTTACTTAATAATTTATTTTTCCTTTGCTGCTTCTAAAAGGAATTATGTTTTACTGTGGGATGCTGGAAAGCAGATACAAGGCAAGATTTATAGACTACTAGCTTACAGTGGAGCGCAATTCCAGAGAGCAGAAGTGAGGGCAAAGGGCGTTGAGACAGGGAAGAAGAAAAGTCAAATCAAGGACCAATTACTGGTATTAGTTGTGACTGCTTGTTCAATCTTGCATGATCATCTTCCAAAAGGCCACAGGCATGACTCTCTCTTTAGATAGATTTTGGAGTTTGGGGAAGGACTAAATCAGGGTTGAGCACAGTAGGCAGATGCCGGATGCAGGAAGTGAAAGAGGTCCCAGAGACAGGAGATGTATGATGCTGAGATGATCTGATGTGGCACTTAAAATGTATCTGATAGAGCATATCTGAATTTTATCCAGATTTCAGTTTTTGGATCTGCTTCACTAGAGTCAGTATTCTGTTCTTTTTTTCTAACTACTGCTTTGAAGTTCATTACTATTTACATACTCCATGACTACAAATTATAAAATGCAACATGGCCAATGTGATTACTTTAGCCCTCTCTGTGGATGATGTGGAAAGTCCCCTGACAAATCAGAAGATTGCTTCTGATTATAGGAATAGCTGAAATGATTCAAACTTCTGTACCGCAATTCAGTCACTTAGTTCAAAGATTAGGTTTTCACATTTATGAAACATTGGAAGAAGTAAGGAGATTGCCCATTGTTTCCTTTTGTCCATCAGTTAAAGATGGGTGAACATCAAGAAGGGATGGCCTGTTACTTCGGATGTCAGAGAGTCTCCAGATTTTAAAAGTCCTGCAAACTACAAGGTAAAAAAAAATACCCATTTGTTTCTAGAATTAAAAAAAAAAAAGAAATGGAGCAGCGTCATTTCAACCTTGGGAAGATTACATGGAAGCCTAAATGTTGGCAGTTAATATAAAAGAAGGTACTTAGTGCTCTGTACTCAGCTGGATTTGTGGCTATTCTTTCAAAACTTGAGATTAAATGGATACAGCACAGTCACAGGATCTGACCTATTTATCATGTGCTCAGTGCAAACTGAAAAGTAGCAAGTCATTAAAAGTATTTAAAAAAAACACTCTTATGTACAATACATGAGAAGGATAGATATTTGGTTCTTGGGTTTTGTCCCTGCAGATATGTGGGCATAATATTTCTTTGAAAATACCATTTCTGTTTTATCTTTTCTGGTGGTATATCCTCTAATCTACCTTTACACGTTACTTATCTCAGTTGTCTCTGTCACAATCTACAAATTATTTTGTCAGTCTTTCTCTTGAACTCAGCTGAATTTTAAGATCAATGAACTTACTTGCCAATTTGACAGGGCTATCAGTTGTTCTAGCAATTAATTAAGCCTTACAAATTATTTTAACCCACAACTAGCAGTCTCTACACTGCTTAATGGCCACTCAGTCACATAGTTAAATTTGCCTGAAATTAACACTGTGTTCCACAAGGGAGATAATTTCAACCGGTCTATCCAGTTGCTGATTTTCTGAAAATTTCCTTAGGCATAGCTTTGAAAAAAATATTAAAGCTTCAACAAAGGACTCTTACTTTTCTGAAAGCATTTGAAAATGCTTTTTTCTCCTTCAAAGCCTAATTTAAGGTCAAGCAGAAAGTGTTTATGTGAAAGCATTTTTCTGTCTTTATAATATGTAGCACTAATTTAGGGAAGATAAACCAAGTGGAGAAGAGGATGTAGGAGGAAAGGGTAAAAAAGACAAACATATGCAAACATACACATCCACATTTTCCCTTATCTGGTTCACTGACTTTGTGTTGTGAAATGATACGCAAGGAAGAGAAACTGGTAATGTGAACAGCTTTGCAGCTGATCTTCACACTTCAGTATCATTCACCATGACAAGCTGATTTGGAATCTAACAATCTATCCACCTGCAAAAATATATTTACATCTGCTCAGTGTCAGTGAGCATTCTTCACTGGGATGGCTCTGGCAGAAACATCACTTTTGTGATTGTATGGCAAAATAGCAGTATTAGAGTTTTTTGAATCACTATTTCTGCCTGGATTTTTAATCCAAGCTGCATAATGCATGCAATATATGATCTTCCTTTGAGATACCTATTTAAAAATGACATGTTTCCTTTTCCAGGCACATAAATGTACATGTTAATCAGTTCCCAGCAGGAAAGTGACCTCCTTATTCTTTGCTCATGTGAAAGAGTGGGTTGTCATGAAAGAAAGAGAGAACTTATGTTATAGAGAAAACTCATCTTCCTTATAAAATTGGAGACTGAATTTCCAGAGGCTAGAAGCTACTGAAGGGAATCTATTTAATAAGGGCTAATAGATTTCTGTCACTTTACTAGCTGCTTTATATACATATTCTCTAACCTTCACAACAACTTTAGAATATAGCTGCTATTATTTTTTTTTTTCAGATGAGAAAGCTGAGGCTCAGAAAACTTAACGCAATTTAGCAAGCTTAAACTGTTGATGACTGAACTAATCTCTTCGCCATCTTTGCCCCTTCTGAACCATCTGTCACACTTCTAATCAGGTCATATGATCATTTTCACATCCTTGCCTAAAACCCTTCTGTCATTCCCTGTTTCATAAATCATAGAGTCTAAAACAAGATGCAGTCTTTACCTACTTCTCCAGCATCATCCATCAACTTGGTGCACTCTGCACTGAGTTACATTGCATTACTTGTGGGGCCCAGAAAAAACTCTGATCCCTGTTTACTCCAAGGTTTGGGATATTCTTCATTCCTTGCTGGAGAAATCTAGTGCTTGCATCCCTAACCTCCTCCTTCCAACCCAACACTCTTGGATTTCTCCTAATTCCTCATATCCTTCAAAATTCAAATCAGGCTATATTTCTTTGTGAGGCTTTCCAGGACCTGACCTTGCTCAGTTTCTTTCCTGATTGTTTCCTTTAGCCATTTGTGCTTGCATCTTACCTAGAGGTTGTCTACTGATGTGTCTGCATCTTTGGAAGAGAACTATGAGTTATAGCTCTTGAGTTAGCACATTGCTTGGCACTTTATAGGCACTCATTAAAATTTGATGAAACAAATGAATCAGATCAGGCTGAAGTTGGTGTCAAAGTTAAAGACAGCCCAAGATTGCTGGGTTTAGAAGAAAAATAGTTTTCTGTCCAGGAGAAATTATCATCAAATCAGGATATTCCTGAAAATAAATAAGTGGGAGGAAAAGCTTGTAAAACTTTTGCTCAAATTGATAATTTTGTTTTCTATTAATTATTTTGTTGTTAGAATAAATAGGTAGACCAAATCATATCAAGCCTAGCAATCTGCTAGTAAGTACTGGTGAATCTGTTGTATGTGTGGTGATGAGTGGGGGGAGGAGGAAAAAGTGGTTGGAGAAACAAGAGAAGGGTGATGTGAATTTCATCAAGTAAATCTTGATAAGTTAGTTTATAATTAAAATGTCTTAGTAAATCCTCCTTTGTAGTATGCAATTTATTGCTCAAAGTTTCACAGTCTTTTGATAATCGTCAACCAGAGTCAAATGATTTTTTAAAATAAAGATTAAAGAATTCTTTTCTTTTTTTTCTGTTTTTATAACCTTCTTCATCTTAGATACCCATGCATTACTGGACTTTGTATTTGCCTAATGCATTTGAGAATTTCAGCAGAATATAGTCATTCTTGAATGTTTTCTTTATTTGGAATATATTTTAGCTGATTTAGAAGTTTATAAGGAATTATAATGGGTTCTGTGTGTACTCTTCTCCCCTAGAAAATTAGTTCATTGCTGACATTTCATTCCTGATTCCCATAATGAGAATTATGAAAAAAAAGAACTCACCCCATTTTCTCAGCTAAATCATATTGCATTGGCATTAAAGGACCCTATGTTTTTCTTCTAAAATCTAGTTGTCTTCCAAATTTCTCAGTATAATGTACTTAAAAGATACTTGTTTATACTTGTGTTTCAGTAAACTAATAATGACATCATAAAACATACAGCTAGGGGTGGCTGTGATTGCTGGGGTCCATTCATGTAAAAGCTGGTAAACTTCCAAGAAAGTAAACCATCCTAACTGGGAGACATTCACTTTGAAGAGAATGGGCCATAGTGTTTTTGAGAGAAAAGCTCATGATATACTTTTCAAATTGTACCAAGCCAGTCACTTGGAACGACAGTTCTTAGGCAGAAGAATTGCAATCATGAACTTGGTTAAAAAGTCTTTTCCACAGCTCTGTCTGTGGAACCTGGAGAGCTCAATGTTAAAAGAAAATCTGATCTAAAGAGTTTAGTTTTTATTATTAGTATTTTGGCTCACTTTTCACTCCATGTCTGCTCTAAGTAAAGGGTAATATATCTAGAGCATTAATCCAATATAAACTATGGAGTTTGGGGAGAAATGCATCTTTTTAAAAGTGCATTAAAAACAAGTTAATAAATAGGCATTGTTTAGAAAAGCATGTCTTTTACTTACATAATAACAAGTTGAAATTTAGCCCCAGGTATTTAAAATAAAATGCATTAAGTATACTTAAAATAATATTTTAGTTATAATACTATTTTTAAACAGACCAATATTAAATGGTCTTAATCAATGTTTATTTTGTTGTTTATTTTTTTTTCAAGGAATATAGCCTGAATATCACAAGTCATATTATAAATGCAATAAGGATTGGAAGAGTTTTGAGATGTGTTCCCCAACTCAATCACTCAGTCTTTCTCTCTCTCACACTCAAACACGCATGCATATTTTTCATTAGGCAGAACTATTATTCAGCCAACATTTTGAAATATAACGTAGATCATATTTAAAGGTACGCCCTTTCTTCTCTGTTCTACTACCTCGTTGGAAACCTATTCCAACATTTAACAACCATTTCCCATCAGGGAAATCTTCCTTATGGTTTACTTAAATCACTCCTGCTGTAATCTAGAACCATTTTTACGATTTTGTCCTCAGTCCTTCTCAGAAGGAGAACTGATGAGAAAATTATCACTAAATTATCCCCCATGCACCTTCTGTCCCTTTTTTCCCTTTATACATAACTTACTAGTATGGAGTTCTCACAACCATTTAAACTCAGGCATTTACTAAATGCAGTTAGAATTTTTTTTTTTTTTTCAGATTGATGTCCTTGACGAGTGTTTAGGGGGAGAGAGAGCGTTTTTAAGTTAGATTTTATCATTCAGGAGCAACATATAAAACACAGTCTCCATAGATTTGTAATAATTTTTCATTATGTTGGAAACTCCTGTCATCAAAATCATCCATTCACTGTTAGTTATAGAAGACTTAAATTGTTCAGTATGTTTCTAACTCCTATAGATACTTTCAGGTATTTTTTTTTAAATGCTATGTTTCTTTTGATGAGCACAACATTAGTTTGCACTCAGCGTTTTGATATGTTATTTTAATTTACCAAAAATAACTAGTATTTTAGCATGCAAGAATATATGGTATATTGTGTCTTGCATAATGAAAGTGACCAGTTATATTATGTATAAATTACTTTCTACTCCCTATAAGTCAACTGAATTATTTTTTAAAGGCTATTTCTTTTCATAGAAATAGCTTTTAAGAGTTTAGTTTGTCAGGATAAGTAAGTTTTTCTTTGTTGTGAAAACTCTTGGGAAGATAATATGCTTATAAAAATGAAAATAAATTTATTTTCAAAACTTTATTTAGAGCCCACACTAATATAGTTTTAATAATACTGTCTCATTAAATATAAAGCATGAAAAAAAATCCCATGGTATTCCTGCCATCTGACTCTGTCCATCCACACAACTGAAAAAATATAAAATCAACCTACCCTTTTGCAACAGTTTCAGTTTCACTGGGAGGCAGGCTGAGACAGATTTTAATGTACAAGATGTTCACCTCGGAGGGAGGGCCCTTTGAATCACCACCGTGGGAAAGAAAAGAAGGAAACAGGATTGAACCAACTGCCTCAGCCCAGCCCAGGGGAAATGTTGAGCTAACATGGCTGTCAGAGACCTTCTGTGCAGGGCTGGAATGACTGGGCTCTTTTATGGCCTCTTGATCAGTCATCTGTATAGGCCATCCTTGGGAGAGCACAACTCTGTGTGCAGTGAATTTCTGTTACTGAAGCAATTCCTGGAGGAGATGGCCGCTGAAAGCTGCCCCTTAACCGCTCTCTGAGAAGCTAGGACATCAGGTCCTTCCTTGAGGGGGAAACTGGGTCATGCATATCCAACTGCACCACTGTTTGTATGGCTATGGGCCAGACAGTGTTCTAAGTTCTGTACATATATTAACTCATGTACAGCCATAACCATATGATAAAATCACTGATGTGATACTCATTTTGCAGATATAGATAATCATGGAACTTAAGTGACTTGCCCAAGGTCACACAGCTAGGAAGTGGTCCAGCTGGTGGATTCAAGCAGTCGTGATTCCAGAGTCTACTGCTTACCATTATGCTATACTGCCCCTCAGAGCCACTAACTCAGAGGACCTCCCAATTGCCAAAATACAAGTTTCTAAGTTCTCAGTTCATTCTTTATGTTATTTATGTTTTATGAATTGCCTGGCATGGTGTAACTTGTTTTACTTTTTAAGACTCTCTACTAGTTTAATACACATGTCCTTGTGCTGATTTTCACACCTACTCATCTGAGATTTTTCTGATGACTCCTTTTCAACTCTCTACTCATTTCCCTACTCTTTGTCGTGTTCATTTCTCTGTTTTCTTCTCTTCTCACACTACAAGCTCTACTTCAAGTGTACTTCAAGCATATCTCATTCATGCTGACATCAATTCTTACTGTATTATGGAAGACACAGCAGCAAGTTATGTCAGGGGTGACTGTGGTGGGAGAAGAGATGATAGAGCCAGAACTGTTCCCTGCTAGGGCTGATGAGAAAAAATCTAAGCAGCAGTTTCAACCCTATTCCCTGGGAAGAGTCAAGAGTTAATATCCAAAGGATACCTACTGCAAGGAATGAGGGCAAAATATGATCTAGGAATTACAGACACAGTAGCATAATAGAATACTAACACCGTAAATACTTCACCCTAAAAGTACCCAGTTGAGATATTATACTGGCTGTTAGGAGTCAAAAGCCAAAAACAGAACCTAAAAGTGGGAGAAGGGGATTAATAGGAACTATTTGAATTCCAAGATAAAGGAAATAATAAAGTTAAGATAACTTCACACGATTTAATATTAGCCTGCTCCTTCAACGTGAATACATGCTGGAGTTCATTTGTATTTGAAATAAGGATGGGAAGATTCCTTAATAAACTTAAATTCTGTACTTTTGATTTATGAAAGGAAAACCTTCACCATATTCTTAAGCTTCATTGGTGATATTTTAATATATCCAGCATTATGTGTAAAAAAATATATTAAGACGCATGCCTGTAAACTAACCAGTGGTTTTAGAACTGAGCATTTTACATGCCATGAAGATGATTTAAATATCCCTGATACAAAAAAAAAACAACATAAACATTGAAACTTCATTCTTTTAAGACTATACATTTGGTTGGCATATATAAGCTTTATATGTATTTCTAATTTAGAGTGTTCTTAACTATCTCACTTGTGCATACTCTAAATCAGCTCTTCCTTATGCTTTACAGTGTTTCGTATATTGCATCATCTATACCAATATTGGAAAAAAGTTTTAGTGTGCACATTATTTTTTTCATTATCTATTATAGTTTGACAAATTTGTTTCAGAAATTTGGATGACCCTCTTAAATCCACAAATTCACAGTGGCAATTTTCCAATTGTTAAAATATTAATGTAAACATTTTGATATTATATAAAACATTTGGCCATATATTCCTTTTCTTTCTTTGACACTTTGTATCTCTGACAAATATGCCATTAAAACGAAGAATCAGTTTTATAAAATGTCATTGACATAGGAAAAATAACTACAATAACAAAAAAATCTGATATTTACTTATCGTATTGTCTAAGGGAACATGTCTAATTCTGAGCCGTCCATGTCACTAGGGAGATGTCATGTTCTCATTGCTTAAGGAATTATGGCCTTGTTCATGCAGTTAGGATGTGATGAATGGAGAAGGGGTGTTTTGACAAGAATGGAAAGGGGATGGATACCGGGCAGCAAAGAGCAGATGTCCATCCACTGGAGTGAATTCGTATGTATTAAGTGTATAAATTTAGAAATATGTGACATTGCATAATCATTAAATAATAATCCAATATTATATGAATGCAGTTACCCAGGAAAATAACGTTACATTGTGTATTTAAAATACACTAAAGTTTGCTTCTCTGTTGTCTCAGTAAACAAGCCATGAATTCACTTCTCCCATCTATAACCTGTCAGAGTGAAAAACACTGACAAGAAATATTATTTTTTAGGCTAAAAGATTATTTAGCTCTTGAAACTACGCCAAGTGCTCCAGAATCACCTGGAAAACTCACAGATGTTTCAAAGGAGAGAAACCTTTTTCAGTCCATGATTTATCCTTACTTCTCTCATTACTCTAGGTTTCTATGGTAGAACTACCTGTGTTGTCAAAATTTCAATTCCATAGATGTGGTGGGTTGTCAGTTTCAAAGTGGAAATACATTGTTATAGTTATTTGTTCTTACCATGTATATACCCTGAAACAAGTTAATATGTTCATTCTTTCATTTATGTCTATTTTTTAGCAAATATTTATTTACCATCCCTTTTTCTAATCAACTTTCACAATACAAAGATGAATGGGAAAAAGTGAATGGCATGAATAGAAATAAGGGTTTTAGATAGCAGGTTGAGTATTTAGGAACTGTGTCAATGTGCTAAGAGTATGAGGAGATAATATTGGGGCCGAATTTTGAAGGATCTCTCATGTCATGCTAAGAAGTTTAGAACGTATCTGTTAAGGTGAAGGTTTAATGAAGGTCTTTAAGTTGTGGCATAACATGACTAAATCTGTATTTAGAAAGATACTTTCACAGGATTTGATTAGAGGAAGGGAAAGCTGGAGAAAGGAATTGAAAACCCATTCTGTGCCTGGACCTGCATGTATAAATACTGACAAGGTGTGATCTGAGCCCTCAAGGAATGAATTTAGGGTTGGGAGGAAAACACACTTAGAAAAATACAAATTTAACAGTGTCTTTACTAAAGGAATACACGTGAAAGGGTGAGTGCCTGATTGCTTGGTTGTATGCACGTGCCGTGGGTCCTAGTGGAGAGGAGGGATTCATTCATGAAGGTAGAGGATAGTCAGGGGAGATACCCAAAAGTGATACATAAATTGTAACTTGAAAGAACAGATAAATGATTCAAAAGGGCAAAAGGAAGTAAGAATTGGGAGTAAGATCCTTTCTAGCTGAGGCGATAGCATAGGTAAAAGCAAGGCTTGAGAAAGGATAGTGCACTTGGAAGTGTCAGATAGATAGACATTACGGGAAAGAAAGCAAAGCTGTGAAAAAACATGGTGGGGGGGGTCTGCTAGAAAAGTCGACCAGGACTAGACCAGAAAACCTTGCTGTCCTACTCATGTGTTTTTATTTTTGTTTTGTTTTTATTTTTGTCATCAAGATTATTATCTTTTCTTTTTTCATTATAAAAAATGATAAAGTCTTAAAGTCTTTTAGATATTTACATATAAGCTATATGCTCGATGAAACATATATTTTTAAATAAAATTGTACATCATATGTAGTACATATACTATATATATAAATTATTATTTAGTTTCATTGTGTAGAAAATAACTAGGTTTTTATGCTTAAAAGACTGCTGTATGACTCTGTAGATCTATTTTAAAGTGATATAACTATAATGCTTGGGTAGGTTATACAGAGTTACAACAATGTAAATTGAGCAGCCGTACGAGATGTTAAAATCCATAGGGTAGACAGCCACATGATATATTCTGGATAGGACTCTTACCAAATAATAGGATTTAAATAACGTTAATGTCTTCTAAGTTCACGGTTTTAATATTATATAATGCTATGAATTATTGTCTTCCTTGCTATATTGATTTAACAATATCTGAAGCAAATTTTCTGAGTCAGAAAGCTCCAAAATCGTGGTGAGGAATATTGTTGTGGATTAGAGGAAAAGAGAAGAGGAGTAACATATAGAAAATGTAAATAATGTAGTAGAGAAATATGACATGATCTGATCTTGACTAATTAATAAGAGGAGTCAAGAAACTGCCAGAAACTATATTCCTTTACAAGCAGAAGGTGAATTTCATCTTCAAATAGCAAGTACAAGTAGGAACCAATGATACTATGACTTTAAAAAGGTTAAAAAACAGGAACAAAATACAGAAACCTTACCTAGATCTGATCTAGAATATATGCTAGTAGAGCCAGTCTCTACAATCTATTCTCTTAGTCAGTTAGTTATAGTTCCTTAGGAAAAGGTTGCATAGGAATTTTTTTAGAAAACATGTTACTTAGTTGATGAAAAAATTCTTGCCAGATTTAAATCCCAAATGAAACTTTTCACCTGGGATCTTATATAAGGAACATAGTCCTCTGTGTTCCTTACAACAGCTTTGTGGTGAATGACAAACTCATTTTCACATGGCTATTTCTTATAATAGCCTATAGCAAAAGCAGAGCATGTGACATTAGAAAGGACCTCAGAGAAGGAGATACTGTATGGAGCCAATCACTTTTATCTAAGTACACAATTTTCTGCCAGTTCAACTCAATCTAAGGGAAGAATTTATAGAGTTGAATTGTTGGTCCCTTTGACTATCTTCTCTAAAGATCAGTCTCAGATAGGCTTCTGATACAGCACGACAGTCCATTCAAGACTACACTCTGAAGTTTTCAAGTGTTGTGTTCTGTTTTGTTGAAGGAAGACTTATCGTACTTTTCATAAAACTGAAATTGGAAATGGGGCCAAAGTTGTGCTATATGAATGCTAACACTTTTTTGATAAATATATATTGCCTTTTTCTGATAGAAGTGAGCAAGAAGTTACTTTCATGAAGTCATTTTATATATAACAAAAATGGAAATAATCTATTTGCTATAGAAAGGGTGGATAAGGTGGCAAATAATCTTAAATAAACATTATAACAAAAATATTTTCCAAGACATTTTAATTCATCCTAATTATGTTTAGCTCACTTCTCCTAGATACAGTTGCCAATAGTTAACTCATCTTAACCTAGACTGATTTAATCTAGTTACACTCACCCTTACTTCTATATCTGCAATCTTCTAGAATGGTTTATGCCATAGCTGCTTCTGGCTCCCTTATTTCCTGATGTTTCACCTGCTCTTTGCCATGTTAAGATACAGGAACCAAGCCATTAACTTAATTACTCATTTTATCCATCTCAAAGTGAGTTTCATCAGGTTTGGAAAGGTGTTAACTTCTGGTAAGCTCTGATTACAACTGGAAGTCATCTTAAAACAAGATCATGACACTCATTTACCTTCTAGTTTTAACCACTTAGTCTCAACAAAAAACAAAGTCTAATAAATATTCATTAAAATATAACCTCAGCTTTCTAGGACCTAAAAACAAAACAAAATAAAACATAAAATATCATGCCTGTATCTTAAAGGGCAAATGTTTTAGTGATGCAACATGAAGGCTTCCTCTTTCCCCTTGCCTCCCTCAACTTTGGGTATTTCCCTATTTTCTTTTTGTCTTGATTCTTTCCTTCCACTCTTAGCTTTCCAAGACAGATATGAAAACTTATATAAAAAAGACAAAGGCAATACTGAGAAATTTAATTTTTTCATCTAAAATATTTTGAAGGACTATGTAATTTGAATATTGCTTTGTAAAACAGTTTTAATGAGAAAATTGACCAAAAGAAGTTGTTTTGTTGTGTTTTTTTTTAATTCCCCATAGTGTAATCACAGTAAGTTACAAAGTGTTGTTTTTATTTATTTTATTTTTTTACTAGAATTTGAGAAAATGTAATAATAACCTCATACTATGACCATCTCCAGCTGACACCTTTTATAAGAATTCTCCATGAATTCTTACTGTCTAGAGAGGGGTTTACTGAACAAAGCACTTACTCTGCCCCACAGTTACCTTCTTCAGTTTATCACAGAGAGATTCCTCTTATTCAGTAGGTAATATTTGAAAGGCTAGTCTTTGCCCCTTTTTCTTCCATTGAACTCTCCATAATGATTACAGAATGTAAGCTAGTCCCATTTTTCTATCAGCATTTTATCATTTAGTACCTGTGAAAACAATCCCCATTCTTACTAAGCACACTCAGGGTCTGATACATTTTAGACTGAAGTATTTCTAAGTATCAGGCAAATAGGCATACAAGGGCACATAGTTATCAAATACTGTTTACTGCCTAACTCAACAATGTAAGGTACAAAGTAACATTTATGAAAATAAACATGAGAATAGGTATTCAATAACTATTCCTAAAATGCTGAATTTCTATTGTTCCTCTCTAAGGCTTTTTGGTTTTGGTTTTCTTTTGTTCCTCTCTCATTCTAAATATATAGCTTGATAACATGGACCACAGAGGAATTGTTCTGAACTTGAGATTGTGTCGAGCAGTATGAGTGTACCAAGTTTGAAACAAAATTATTATCTTCCATACTTACTGACCTCTGCTGTTACAGAGTACCTTTAGTTATGGTATCACATTTGATTTTGTAACAACTGAACTTAGAAAGCCTTTTAAACAACACATCTGTATTCTAGGGCGTATCATAAACAGAGGTGAGGTGAAGTAAAAACAGGGCAGATGGGAGGAGAAACAACATATAGAGCCTAGGGCCTGTATATGGATGGATATTTTGAGAAAGATATTCTAGTGCTTCTGTTACCCCAAAAGGTAAAGACCCCAGTTTTCATAATACCCAAAAGATAAGTTTACAGTCAGGAGATGGTGCATTGTGTAACAAAAGATTTTAAAAGATTTATTTAGAAAAGAAAAAGTACACCTCCAAGAACAGGAGGCAGGCTGATCCAAGGCAGGAAAGTGTGGTGGGTTTTTGTCACCCCTTTCTCTTACACCCTCTCTTAGAGGTGGCCTCTTCATTGACTGACAGCTCTTGTCCCTGGAATCCTTAGTCATGTTTGGCCTTTTTGAGCATATCCTTACCCATGGTGTATACAGAAAAACCTATGGGCGGGAGGTTCTAATTA
Source organism: Camelus ferus (assembly GCF_009834535.1). Classification (NCBI taxonomy): domain Eukaryota; kingdom Metazoa; phylum Chordata; class Mammalia; order Artiodactyla; family Camelidae; genus Camelus; species Camelus ferus. Next base: position 25,273,795 of record NC_045699.1, read on the forward strand.
CAATGAACGTTGGGTTGTGTCCCGTTAAGTCCTTTCTGCTACCACACAGTTGTGGCTGTCGGGTTCTAACCAGTTTCTTGCTGGCACTCATTTAGGAGAAGTAAAGTACCTTTATGCTGGGGGTGGGTGTACTGTCACCTCTGAACCATTCTCTCTCTCCACATATCTGCCCAGTGCCCCCACTTATTTAATTACCTACTACTTCTGTTGTGGAATTCTAAGCGAGATTCTAAGCAAGATCAATGACCTACAGTAGTAATTCTCAAAATATGGTCCCCACATCAGCCTGACTTCACAGTATGGGATTTATTGGAAATGCAAATCTCCAGGCTCTATCCTGGAAATGTACTGAATCAGAAAGCCTGAGGCCGTGAGATAATCTGGGTTTTAACCAGCTCTACAGGAGACTCTGACACATGCTACTGTTTGAGAAACACTGGTCGATGGCCCTGGTTCACAAGATTTTGTGGGGATCAGAGCACTTGTTTTAGTACCTGGGTTTCTTCCAAGCCTACCCAAATCAGCATCTCATAAAGGGGGAACAATTTTTTCTAACTCTGCAAGTGAATCTAACACATTTGAAAGTTTGAGAACCACTAATATGGTCTACTTACTAAAGTTTGTTTGCAATTAACTAAAATTTCTGCATTTTCTAAGTTCAGTTTTCTATCCTGGTATTTCTGCCTCCCTTTCTCTCATCCCTGCATGTAAACTCCAGTTACAACTTAACTCCACAACACGCACCACCCCCACCCCATACCCATGACAGCGAAAGCCCTAAAGCCACTGAAATGTTAAACAGAGGGTTCTCTCTCTGGCAATCCTTATTCATCTTTCCTATCCTAGATGAATTGCTGTCTTTGTTCTGAAGAGACTACATTCTAAAAATACTTAAAATACAATCGCTTCCCATGACCTCTCATTGCATTTACATCTTCCTTTGTTACAGCATTTATCTAATTGCCTTAGGCTGGATTATTAAATGTTTTTCTCTACAATTAGTCTGAGTCCTTTAAAAACAAGAACTTTTGAGCTATTATCCATATAAATTCAAGACTTCTTGATTAAGATTATAAAGGAAAATATTAGTAACTGATAGGCATATAGGTTCCAAACACTGTTTTAAGTTCCTCACACACACTTTTTAAAAATGTGTTTATTTTATGGCATAGATTCTACAGTAATACATGTTTCACAGATGAGGATATGGAGGTTAAGAAGCTTACCCATGGTCGCACATGTCAAAGCCGAGACTCAAACCCAGACAGTCTAGGTATAAAGCCCAAGTTCCTCACCATTACAATAATGTAAATTCTGTCTTCCATCTGTCTGCAAGTTACACTTAGTAAAGTCTGAGGTAGAGATCTAATGACACTTTTAATATAGAAATTCAGTTATTCTAACACGATTGCTTATCTAGCTCATCATTATCCATTAATTGGTAGTGCTCCTCTTATAACAAATTCTTAGAGGGTTTGTTATATTTCTGGGCTTTTAACTCTGATCAATATATTGATAGATCTGTAGGTCAAACCACACTGTAGTTTTATTCTTCATTTTGATACCTATTATGTTTAATCTCCTTATGTCTTACTTTTACATGTCTTTTCTTAACTATTATTAGGCTTTAAATTTCCATATGAATTTTGGAACATTCACTTAGTTATACAAAGATCATTTTGTGGTATTGATTGGAATTGCCTTAAATTTATAGAATAATATGGAGAAAACTGACATCTTTGTGAAACTGTATCTTCTCTTTCATAAATAAGCTATAATGTTCCATTTATTCAGGTCTATTTTGAAAGTTACTCATAGTATTTTATAATGTCTTTATTAAAATCTTATTCATATTTGTTAGACTCACTCCATGTAAGTTTTTATGCTATTATAAATGGATATTTTCGTATATTGCATTTTCTAATCAGTCAACAAACAAACAGCCCTGATGAGCTATCTCCAAACAAATATCTTGCATGCAAATAAGAACAAATGTGCTTCTTTGTTTATAATTTATCTGCCTACTCCTATTTTTAATTGATGTGGTAGCTAGAACTCCTAGCAAAATATTAAATAAATAAGAGTTATAATAGTTATCTTTTTCTTTAGTGGAAATATTTCTAAAATAGAAACATAGACCATGTTTTCTGTGGGATTTTGAAATGCATCGTTACTGGCTTAAGTTATTATGTATTTTAATTTGCTAAGTTTTTTTTTTTTTCCTTATGAATGAATACTGCATTTAATTGCATGATTTTCCTGCATTTAAAAAAATATATGGACTTTTTGCTCCTGTTTTTTAAATGTTGAACTATATTGATAGGTTTTTTTTTTTTTTTTTAATTTTGAAGCTTCCCTGCAGTTATAATGATGTATATTTGAGCACTGAGAGTGCCTTTTTAAATTCATGGCCAAATTCAACTTGTCGATGTTTTCTTTAGAATTTTTTTACTGTGTTCGTAAGCAGAATGGTTGTATGATTTTCTATTCTTGTTCCTTCCGAATTTTTTGAAAGGTTACACTAGCTTCATAAATAAATTTGGTAGCTCTATTCTTTTTCTTTCCTTTGAAATATTTGTGTAAAATGATGACTATACTTAGAAATCTTTGTATTTAAAACTGCTTGCATCTTGTAGCAGATGTCTGTGATGCTACAGACAACATTTCCTCAGCTCATTTGAGCTGCAGCTGAGTTTGACAATTTTCTAGATTATTCTATCCTTTTTTTTTTTTTTTTGTCTGTCTACACAACCATAGAATTCTCTTACTCCATACAGAGTCCCAGACAAGGATTGTGAGAGAGTTAGTTAGTCTTCAACCAATTGAGTAGGGAGTTGAGAGGTAAATATTGAAGCCTCCTTGTGCATAGGAGAGGTATATGCTACAGAATGGTGTGGAGGATACCCAAAGCAGGTTAGTTCGAGTTGCACATAGCAGTAACCAGTCTAATAAATCATCTTTAATTGCCTTTCCCTACTTTTCTCTCTCTCTGCTATCTCCCTCACTTTTGTTTCTAGGGGTCCCCTCCCAGGTAAACTCCCACATCTAAATCCTTTTCTAAGGCTTTAGTTTTACGTGCTGCAAAGGAGTAGAGAGACCTTGAAAGGCAACCCTCAGATTGGGATTTAGATCTAGGTGACTCACGGATCAGATTGCCGCAGGGATCCCATTACTGGTGTAAGTGGATACTGTTAACTCCTGGCATGCTGTTGAATAATAGTTACTAATCTGTCCCCCTGTTATGGATTAGGAGATATGGAGGAAGAGGTAAAGTTGAGTTGCCTAGACAATCTCTAGTATTTGGAAGTAATGGGAAATGGTAATTGTAGAGATTGTCAGTTGCTTGGATTTGTTAATGTCTGTAAAAGCCTTTAAAAAGGAATGACAACTGAAGGTTAGCCAAATTCTCTGTTCTGTGCTGCTGTGAAAATGTGAAGGGCTCCAGGACGTATTAAAAAAAGACCCTCATCTTCTGCAGCTGCAGTGAAGACTGTACTGATAATCAGGCCAAGAACTCAATTTAAATGTGGCAAAATCGCTAAGGAGACAGAATACACAGCCTTGATAGGACTCATATAAAAAAATCATGTCTTTTTAGGGAACAATGAAACCCCTGAGAAGGGATGGAGACTTTTGTGTGGATGTGCCTGAGAATAGATCCAACTAACAGTATAAATCAGCAGAAGCAACCCTCTCATTCTTCCTCTCTGCCTGCAGACTATGCAAAGAACTCACGTACAGTTTCTATAGAAGATGATGCCTTTTCTCCAAAATATCCCCTCCTGACTTTTCTCATTGCCTAGAGACAATAACTAATGTCACATCTCTCAATAGCCTGAATGGGGCATGTGTGGAAAAAAGAGATATGGCAACTGGTTAATAAGTAATAGCAGAAAAAGTGGAACATGGGTAGATTTGGGTTTTGAGGGCATTTTAAAATGAAAGAGAGGGTAAAGTATGAGCCTAGATTGTGAAGAGTATTAATATGTGAGAAATCTCATATTGTGCCTCAGAATTTAATATCCTGACAATTAAATCTAGAGCCAATTCCAAATTCTACCAGCATGACTCTTTAAAACTTAGACACAATGCCATCCTACAGTAACTAGGTGGAGATGTTCCATCTTGCTGCCGAATATTGAGGAATGGGTCAGAAGGCACATAAAGTTAAACACGTCTGTTATTTATGACCAGAGAATCTACTACTTTGTTCTGGTCTGAGAAAAGACCAGAGAACCTTCCTTTGATTACAGGCGATGTTGAGGGCAGTGCACCAGCATCCTTTAGAAATTCCATGGTGGCTGTTCTCAAAGACCAGTGTTGGCCAAAGGAGATTTTGCGTGGATCTGGGATCCCTGGTATCAGTGGAAATGATGAAATTCTGGACTTCCTGAGGTCAGGGGGCAGCAATTATCCATCAGAAGCAAGGTTGATTTACTTACCAAGATGGGCAGCAAGAAAAGATTGGCAACTGGTGCCATTTGACCTACTGGAATCTACAGGGTTGGATATGAACATAAACGATGATGCTCTTAGGGGAAGATTATATAGCCAGTCAACAGGGATATTTGTGAGTCGTGTAACCAGAAAAAAAAAAAAATCAAGAGCCGGTGAACCAAAAGCTCTTTCGTGTCTGTTGCCACAGTGAAGATTCATTAGCCTTTGACTAGCTACCAGATGAGATAGTGAGAATCAGAAGCCACTGACTGAAAAGAAAGTTAGAGCCCTTTTAAAAAGGTCTTGCACTGTCAACAAAAGCATGTAAAATACATTCTTCCAGTTTTTGCCAAAAGGGATCTGCAGTCATATACTGCAATAACAACATCAAAAAAAGAGAGATACCTAGATATTTTGAAGGCTGCTAGATTCAGGTGCCAAACTATAGCTTATGTCATGGAATGCAAAATTCCATTAGGGCTAAATGATTGCAGGAGGGGATGTTGTGGAATACAGGATATAAAGGCAGTCCTGACACAAGGCCATTTTTTTTTAATTGAAGTATAGTCAGCTACAATATGTTAATTTCTGGTGTACAGCACAATGTCCCAGTCATGCATGTATATACATTTATTTGTTTTCATATTCCTTTTTCATTAAAGGTTACTACAAGATAGTGAATATAATTCCCTGTGCTATTCAAAAGAAACTTGTTTTTTAAATCTGTTTTTATATATAGTAGCTAACATTTGCAAATCTCAAACTGCCAAAGGTATCCCTTCCCACCCCTTTCCCAGGTAACCATAACATTGTTTTCTATGTCTGCGAGTCTATTTCTGTTTTATAGATGAGTTCATAGTGAAGGCCATTTTACAGTGAGTCAAAAGCATCAAAACCACCATAATATATCACCTCACACTGATCAGAATGGCCATCATCAAAAAGTCTACAAATAATAAATGTTGGAGATGGTATGGAGGAAAAGGAACTCTCCTACACTGTTGGTGGGAATGTAAATTGGTACCGCCACTATGGAAAACAGTATGGAGGTTCCTTAAAAAACTAAAAATAGAGTTACTGTATAATCAAGCGATCCCACTCCTGGGCATATATCAGGAGGGAACTCTAAATTCAAAAAGATACATGCACTACAATGTTCATAGCAGCACTTTTTACAATAGCCAAGACATGGAAGCAATCTAAATGTCCATCAACAGATGAATGGATAAAAAAAAATTTATATTTATATACACACACACACACACACACACACACACACACACACACATAATGGAATACTACTTAGCCATAAAAGGGAATGAAATAATGTCATTTGCAGCAACATGAATGGACCTAGAGATTATCATGCTAAGTGAAGTAAGTCACACAGAGAATGACAAACATAATATGATATCACATATATGTGGAATGTAAAAAAGTGACACAAACTTTTTTACAAAACAGAAAGAGACCATAGACATATAAAACAAACTATGGGTACCAGGAGGGGAAGAGGGGTGGGAGGGATAAACTGAGAGTTTGGGCTTGGCTAATCCAAACTACCATCTATAGAATAGATAAACAACAAAGTTCTATTGTATAGCAGAGGGATCTTTATTCAATGGCTTGTAGTACCCTGTAATGAAAAAGAATATATGTGTGTGTGTATGTGTGTGTATATGTGTGTGTGTGTGTGTACCACTATTTTGGTCACCAGAAACTAATACAACTTTGTAAATCAAAAAATAAAAATAAAATTCTTAAAAAGCATCTGTGGGCACAGCACAGTTGGGGATGGCTATACGTAATTGCTGACTAAACTCATTACGGTTCTCTGAACAGTGGAACAAGGTGCATTATTATAAGAAGTGTAAGGTTGAAGCCCCCAAACCAACACTACCAACACCCCTACAACACACACACATATCTCAGCCCTACTCTAAACCCCTTCAAGATAAAGACCAAGCTGTTGCACCTTGCACATTCTACTCATAAGAAAGTGACACAGTACTGAGTTGGCCTATTTGGATTTTAAAGGCAGAATTTGTCATCAGTAGTATCCCTAGGGCTTATAGGGCCCTGAACAAATATTTTTGAAGGATCCAGTCTGTATAAATTAAAATTCATTTTAGAATACATTATGAAATCCATGGGCCCATATGAAATACAGTAATTTATCTGTAAAGACTTGTAATACTGAGTGAAAGGACGTGCTTATGTATTTGTTTAATGTCCAGTCACTGCACCTGAAAGCACTTTGTGGTGTCTAGGCAGCATCTCTTTCTGTTCAGATCCAGGAACTATGCCTTCATAGTACTTTATTATCAAATATGCCATTTCTGTCTAAGTTTATATCTCCCACCATTAGAAAATGGAAGCAATACAGTTATTACAATGTCCTGACTCTTCAGAATCTGTTTATTAAAACCACATAGAAATTCTTTACTCTGAAGTTCTCTAATACCATTTATTTAATTCTTGCTACTCATGCACTGTTACTCATGAGTCTGCATGTCCATTATATATTTATTTATTTGTTTATTTATTTATTTATAAGTATAATCAGTTTACAATGTGTCAGTTTCTGGTATACAACACAATACTTCATATAGGAACATACATGTATTCATTTTCATATACTTTTGATTGACAAATTTTTTATATATATATGTATATGTACATATGTTGTGTTTTATATCTATAGGATAATTGTGTCATTATTTCTTAAGTTATTAAATATAAATTCACCATATCCTTTAATTAATCTGTAAAATTGCCATGCTTTATTCATTTGGCAAACTGATTAAAAAAACTGAGCTTCTAAAATGAATAAATGAAAACAATCCAGTCATGTTCATAACATATCAGAGAGAATAAATTTTGTAATTTATATATGATTGACTGCACAGACAGGAAGTTTATTTCTATCTTAGGGTAAATATATTATCCATTATGGGTTTTTAAATCTGTAATCCAACCATCAGCTGTATTTCAAAGTATGCTCTAATGAGGAGGCTATGACAAAACATTCCAAAATGACAACAAAATATAAAATTTTATTTGATATATATTTTTTCTTTAAATATTTCCAATGAAGATACCTAACAGGGAGGAAATTAGCCAGTCTAAAACACAGCATCCAGATATTGAACAATCATACTCTCCACCACAGATGATATATCTCACTATATCTTGCCAGCATTTAATCACTTTTATGGAATTACAATTTGGTTTTCACTAACCGTGATTTACTTAGTGTGGGCTGATTTATGCCATTGAGAATTTGTTTAGTTAATGGAACATTTTAATTTATGACAGAAGGCAGCATAAAATTGCTTTGAATATCTGGATTTCATTACCATTGACTGCCAGTCAAAATCTGAAATGAAAGGAAAAGTGACAGAGAAAAGTATTTTTAGATCACCTATACCTATTGCTAGTAAAGTATAGAATTGAAACTAAATACACAAGAAACTAGTAGCTTTTACACTTGCTTCTCCGAACTCCTGACTAGCTATTGCAGATCTCGCTGACATATGGTACTGTCTATGAAGTCTTTTCAGTGAAGCCTCACAGGGAAAGAGTGAGATGTTTCATAATGTAGTGTCATCAGTATGCTATTGGCATCCAGCTCTGGGTCTCCTTTCATCTGGCCCAGATGGTACAGATCCCTGACTCTTGAAGTGTCTGCTTGAGATAAGAAAAGAATTGAAAGCAAACTGGCTGATGGCCTATCCTGATGATTTCAGAATAACATGTATGGGTCAAAGGAGCCAGGAGCAAGTAGAGCTTAGCCTTCTGCATTAGAGGTTTATTTAACCTTTGCCCTCACGTTTTGTCAATTTTTATTTAATGGCTGACTTCTAAACATCCATTTCTGTACAGCAATTGTTCATTCATTCCTTTAAGTGTTTCTTTCAGGCTGTGAGAATTTTCTTTAAAGAATGTATTAGGATTAACTTTTCACAGAATCAGAGTCTTTTAGGGTTGAGTTAAGTTCACATATACCTGGAAGTGTTTGGGCTACATATTTGCTGCCTCTCACCTGCCCTGCAGATGCCTTCTTACCATAAGAATCTGTGCACTGAGTGGGTGGGTGACTTCTGTAGATTGAGTTGACTGGGCCCTCTTGCTTTCTGATCTCTTGTTGGATTTGATAAATGAAGGTACCTGCAAAAGGTTGAGGTTAGGAAGTTGAGGGCATCAGAGAAATGTCAAGGTATTTATTTCCCCAGCTTTCTGCCTGCCAGGCTGTAGGAGGTTGCAGTGGTTATAGTCTTCATCTTAGGCCTTATTGCCAGTTGTGTGGCCCCTCCTACAGAGGAAGGGACTGAGTTCTGGCAACCCCTCACTCGCTAACCCTTTCAGCTCCAGGTTGGTAATGACTCAGCTGTTGTCCTTAGCCCTAGGATCCTCTGCCATCTCTTGTTAGTTTTTCTTAAACTTAACACGCTTTTGCAAAGAGTTTATTCATTAGAGTGTTTTCAGTTTTCTCATTGAGTGTGCCGTCCTGTTTCTTCCTTAGTCCTGATGATGCAGTGGACTTGCTGGGTGCTTGAATCTCCATAGCTCCTCTTCTAAATGGTCAACTTGACTATATGTCTGAATGAATGTAGGGAGAATTCATTACTCCTTAAGAGAGCCTGCTCTCTTTAATCAACTTCTAATTGAATTTGATCTCTTATTTATGGCAAAATGGCAATAACTCTGTGCAACTGTAGAAAAAATTTTTTCGTATTTTTGCCTGATTAAGGCTTTCTGGATGTGGAAAACTGGAACCTGGGGTAAAGGAAAATATTTGGAAGTTAAAGGATTTATAAATAGAGGCCTCTAGAGAGATACAGGGATTTATCACTACCTGGAGCCATAGATATACATTTCAAAACAGTAAAACTAGGAGTAACTGATTTATGTTCAAAAGAGTTGTAAACTAGGGACTGATGTCTCTTCACAGAGAATACGTTAGGAGGATGAGGTTTCTCTCCCACTCTCAGCAGTGGGGGAAAGCAGCTCTATAGTAGTTTCTTTCTAAATTCTAAATTCATAATTTTGGGGACACACCCCTTTAGAAACGTATGCTCTCATTCTGTTCCCCTAAAGAAGAGAATGGAGTATGAAGAACAATTACTTATTGTTATTATTAATAATAATAGCCTGACTTGGATTCAGAAACCTCATGCTTGCTTTCTGGAAAAAATAAGTAAATACAGGTATTCAAAATTTATCACTGTTTCTCCTCTATCTTTGGATTGTTTCTATAGACAAGCAGAAGGGAACACTTTTTCAGAAGACAGCAATTTTAGGTTCTGATTTTGGTGTTTGTTCTAAATCTTATTTTATACAGTCTTCAAATATGGATTAAAGTCTCTTCAGCTTCTTGGTTGTTCTGTTTCAGAAACTCCACTGTATTCAGCTTTTAATTAAATACCATAGTAGGTCTTAACCAATGCAAAATATACTAACTTTCTGCTTCTAGTTGCTATGCAAAAGCATTAGTTTTGGAATATAGGTAGAGAATATCAAGGCCATGAGGACAATTACAGTGTTTCTTTAATGTATCATCATCAGAAGGAATCGATTCTAATCATTTTCAGCCTTTAGGCAACTAAGCTCAAGATTCATGTTCCAAGGAGAAATAAATATGTTTGGCCTTGATTAGATTATACAGTCATCCCTGGTGGAGACAGTTGATTCCTTCTGATTGACATTCCATCCAAGTCATTTGCAAAAGGGAAAGAGCATTCTGTAAAGGAAAATAAGAATGCTATTACCAGGAAAAAAGGAGTATATATACTAAGCAGTCAAAAAGAAATATTTAATATAAGTTTTTGCAAGTAAAATAAGGGAGGTAAGCAAAGGAATGACGGCAAGAATGAGGAAGATAATTTTGGAAACTAGGTAGTAGTCTGGAAAAGAGGAGAATAAGGAGAAATGTGGGGTGAAAAGAGTTAAAGAAAGTTGAATAGGTTTTGTTGTTGATTTTCTTGCTGTCCTCTTTTATTTGTTTGCTGTTTTGTTTTGTATTTTACACTTTTAGCGGACTAAATTGAATGATACATTAACGAGGTTAACAGTAATATGCCACACAAACTGAAATATAAGTAAAAGAATAAATGACAATAATAATGCAAAGACAGGTGGAAGATAAGTGTAAATAACAGGTCCTAAGATTCTAGTGCATTGGATAAATGGAATATTAATGATTTATATTAGATTGTAGTCAGAATGCATATTGTGATTCCCTAAGGTAAACATATAAATAGTAAAAAAAAAAAGTGTAACTTACAACTTAATTGAAGAAATATATGAAATATATTGATTACTAAATTAAAAATGAAATTTTAAAAACTGAACTGTAAACTGTGGGTCAAATAAATTGCTAATAATCAGATGGTAGATACAAACTACCACTATCATTGACTACATTAAAAATAAGTAGTCCAATTAAAAGGAAAAATACCAGTTTAACTAAAAAGTGAAACTTAGCTGTTTTCTACTTAATGAGACACTCCTTAAATATGACACAGAGCTATTGAAAGTTAAAAGGTGGAGGAAGATACATTTTGCAAACATTAACCAACAAAAAACACTAGTTGAAACTAAGCTAATATTAAAATAGACTTCAAAGAAAGAAGTACTAACAGAAATAAAAGGAAATATTTTGAAACAGTAGAAAGATCATTAGAAGAAGTTAAACAGTTCTATCAAATGTTATAGATTCAAAATATATAAAGCAAAAATGGATAGAATTAAAAGGAAGACAAGATACATCCATAATACAAGAAGCATATTTAAGCACTACTTACAGGGCAAGCAAGAAAAATAATGAGGTTACAGAAGTTGTACAAAAAGGTGAATAGGTAGTTCAAACTATACTTAGTTATTTTAAAGAATATTTTGCCTCAACATAACAGAATGCACATTCTTTGGACGTTCATGTGGGATATTAACCAAAACTGACAATAAAGTGGGTCATAAAACAAGCCTAACCAATATAAAATGATTCAGAATATTTTCATTAATCACTAGAAATCAGTAATAACAACAGCAAAAAACAAAATGATGCCCTGTTGTTTGGAACTTAAATAATTTAGTTCAAAATAGCTCATTGTTCAAGGAAGACACCACAAAGAAACTAAGAAATATTTTACACTGGAGAATCATAATTCAACAGTTTAAAAACTGTAGAATGCATTTAAACAGTGCTTAAAGGGAAAGCTGTAGTTTCAAATACACTTATTAAAAATGAAGTTTCTTAAGAAACAAATTTTAAAAAAGGTGACTCAAACCTAAGAAACTAGAAGAAGAAAATAAAGAGCAGAAATCAAAAACAAAGAAAACACAAGGGCAATAAGAGATAAGAACAAATCCAAGAGCTGGTTCTTCAAAATAATTGATAAAATTATAGTAAGACCAATCATGAAGAAATAAAGCACAAACTGTAAGTAGCAAGAAAGAGAAAGGTGGCATCACTATAGATATTTCAGACATTAAAAAGTCAGTAAAAAGTATGATGAATAACTTCTCTCCATTAAAGCTGAAAATTTAGAAAAGGACAAATTTTTTTGAAAAACATGGCCTGCTAAAACAAAACAAAATAAAATAATAGAAACCCTAAATAGTTACATTTATTAAGTAAGTTGAATCCCCTTTTAAAAACCTCCCCCAGAGAAAACTCCAGTCCCAGCCAACTGTACTACTGAATTGCCTCCTGAATTTAAAAAGAGATTTACCAACAATCTCATATAAACTTTCCTCAGCGAGGAGAAAGGGAAACTGTTGGTGATTCGTTTTATGAGGTTAACATCTCTTGAGTCCCAAAACCTGACAAAGCACATTACAAAAAAAGAAAATGTACAGACAGTTACCAAAGATAGATGCAGATATCTAACAAAATAATGCTAAATCTTCCCTGAAATATAAAAAAAGATAACATATGAAACCAAGGGGAATTTAGTCCAGAATAGGTTGAACATTCCATAATAATTTTTTAAATGATGGATTGATGCATGGAGAAATAGATAGGTATGTGATGAAGCAATTATAGTAAAATCCTAACAATTATAAAATGTAGGTGGTGTAATCTAGGTGTTGCCTGTAGAATTATTTCAGCTTATCTGTATGTTTGAATTTTTTATGAAAATGTTCAAAAAATACAGAATTTTAAACATCAACTATTGAAATTTATCACTATATAGAGAGGGAAGAAAGAAGAGAAACTTATATGAAGATTTCAGTTGATGTAGAAAAAAGAATTTGACAAAACTGAACATCCATTCATGATTAAAAATTCTTATAAAAGTAAGAATAAAAGGAAATGTCTTTAATCTGATGAAGAATATCCACCAAAAAAAAAAAAAAAACCTATATCAAACATCCTATATATTGATGGGTTGAAAGATTCTCCTCTGCGATTGAAAATATAATAGTGATAAAAGGAAATGATAAGCAATATAACTACTTCCATTTCACATTGAACCAAAGTCCTGGCCAGTGCCATAAAGAAATAAAAAGAAATAAAAGGAATAATAATCGGAAAGGAAGAAATAAAAGTGTCACTCTTTGCAGACAATCTAATTGTACTATAGGAAATCCAAGGGAACTTACAAGAAAAACTATTAGAATTAATAATGATATTAGTAAGGTAACAGAATACACTTGTATCTCCAATAAACAAGAAGGAAAAAAGCTGGTGTATTTTTATTTCAATCACATCAAACATTTTTAATTAAATGAAAATGTGTAGGATTTCTACAGTGTATAACACTGAGTAATATTGATAGATATTTTTAAAAGACCTGAATACATGGAAGAATGTTTACGGACTTGGAGTGTTTGTGTAGTATTGTGAAGGTGTCAATTCTGCCCAATTGATCTATAGATTTAATTAAATTCCAATAAAAGTCACTGTGGGTAGCCCCTGTGTGTGTGTGTATTTGAGTGTGCATATACACCTGTGAGTGTATGGGTGTTGATAAGCTGATTCTAAAATTTATATGAAATTTTAAGAGACTGAACTACCAGTGGCAATCTTAAAGAACAGCAACAGCATTTGAGTACTTACACTATCAGATAGAGTTATTTTAAAACTAAGATAATTACTCGGTATAGTAGTGATGCAAAGAGAGAAAAAAAAGCAATGAAACAGAGGAGAATCCATAAATAAGCTAACATACTGAGTCATTTGGTGATTGCTTTTGTCATATATTCTGCTTTTAAGTAATCCCAACACTTAGCAGCTTAAAACAAATATGTATCATATCACATAGTTTCTAAGTGTCAGGAATTCTGGAGTAGCTTAGTTGGGTGCTTCTGGCTGTGGGTCTATCGTAAGGGTACAGTCAAGCTGGCAGCTGCAGGACTGCAGTATTGGCTTCCAAACTCACTCAGGTGACTTTGGGTAAGAGGCTTCGGTTCCTTATTGTGAGTCTCTCCATAGATTTGCATTGCAACTGGCTTCCTCCAGCAAATGCAATGAGAGAAAGAGAGGGCATATGAGAGAGTGTTCAAAATGGAAGGCACAGTCTATCATAGCTTGATATGAGAAGTGACACACTAGTATGTCCACTGAATGTTATTGGTTACCCAGGCCAGACTGATTCAGTGTGGGAGGGAACTACACAAGGGCAGTCCCTTGTATACAAGGAGGCAGGTACATAGATATTTTTCAAAAGACCACAGAGAGAGAAAAGCTGACTATGCACATGAATGTAGAGCCTAAAAAGAAGGATCTCCTAAAAGAGAGTAAGAAGTAATAAAGTGAAAATACATGAGTGAAAGATTTTTACATTTAGGGTGGGTGAAAACAGGAAGAATATTTGAAATGGACATTAATTCAGGGATTTTCAGACATTTTGCCATCATGGATTTGTATTTTCGGAAGGAGAATCATGTACAGAGGGTGAGAGAAAACAGGACATTTGGATTTTTGAGAAAAGAGAGAGAGAGACAGTGTTTTGTGGAGTTGTTAACAGTGAAGTAAATAATAAAGCACGTAACGACTATCACAAAGTAAGAATGGAAATCATCATTAAACTAAGCACACAACCCCCACACCTCATGGCCTTTCTCTTGCCTTGTGAAACAGCCTGCACTTTATGGAGTATGTATCTCTCTGAATGAATCTACCTTTAGTTAAAAAAAACCAAACAGAAAAAAAAAGGAAACCATCAAAATTCCATCATAATATTAATAGTACTTAAATCACAATGTATACATTATAAATAACATACAATAAAGTGTAGTGTTTCTAGAACGAAGATCATTTACATATGCATACATTTATTTTGTTAACTCTAATCATTTCAGTTAGGCTTATCTGGGTTTAAAGACAACATTTATATGAGAATTGGTCATGTCTCTTCCATTTGTATTAAATAAAGCTCCTTTGTATTAAATAAAGTTCCTTTGTATTAATATTTTTACTTGTCATGAAGATATGTAGTCTTACTAAAATCTCTTTAAGCCCATAAATGATCACTTTTCTTTAAAACTTGTTCTTTCTTTTCTTTTCTTTTTTCTTTTTTTTTTTTTTTTTTTGAGGGGGTAGGTAATTAGTTTTATTATTTATTTATTTATTTTTGATGGAGTACTGAGGATTGAACCCAGGACCTCATGCATACTAGGCATGCAGTCTACCACTGAGCTACACCTTCCCCCCAAAACTTGTTTATTTTTAATTAACAAGATTATCTCTTTACTTATAATTCATGCCTCATTATCACTGTAGCCCAAATGTGTTCTTTTACATTTTGATATTTACATTACATTCTTATAGAATGAATAGTTACTTAAATGTAAGAAGTAAATGTGTTATTGTTCCAAAAATTCCAGATAAAACTATTGATTATCAATAAGAGTTTGCTTTTCTTCCTCCTTACTGTAGGAGTGTGTACTTTTATACTTTGAGTAATTATTATATATGGCTTGAGTTCCTATAGTTAGTATGATAATTTTTTCATTTGAATAAATTTTTTTATATTTAGCTCTTTAGTCAATTCATTTTTATGTCTTGCCAAGAAATCCAATATTTGCTTATTATCTTTAAGCTCACATTTTAAGCTTCACCAGTGATTTTATTGGACATGCTGTGATCTCATTAATATCTATCCTAGTGATGATTCTCATCTACTTGAAAAAATGAGGTAAAAGTTTATAGTGTATCCTGAATTTACTCTGGAATATAGATAAAAGTATCTCAAATTTATAAGAGACCATTTGAATAAATCAAGATTTTCCAGTAAGATATTTTAAGATTTTAGGAAAATGTACATGCTTAATTTCTTTTCTATAATTTTACTCTGTTGGTCAGTAAGCAGAAGTGGGTAGAGGTTTGATAAAAACAGAAATCTTTGCTTCCATTATACTTGTGGATAAAATCAAATAACATACCTCTTTTTTATCACTTATTTAAATAAAAAGCTACTAATAAAAAAGAGAAGGTCTCAAAAAGAAACAAAAGGATAGAAAAATGTGGGATGGAAAGGTCTCTCAGTCATAAAAGCAAAATTAGAAACCATAAGAGAAAGTAATGACAGATAGGACTAATTCCAAAAAATATATAACTTATGTAAAATCCCATAAGATTAACAATTGAAAAATTGGAAAAATCACTTTCAACATGTGCTTTTTCAGACAAAATATAAAATATGTTACTTTATATAAAGAGCTTTACAACTTGAGACCGAACTGAAGCTACATTAGCTATACATTCCTTTTGCAAAATTTAACAGAAGTACTCTTAGGGGCTTCTCATCTCCAAATATACTAAAGTTAATTTAGTATTTACTCACATTAGCCCGTTATTAGTCTACCACTAGCTCATCTCTTGCCGTCTGTCAAGAGAACAGATACTCTAATATTCACTAGAATCAGATACAGGACCTCCTAATGCGCTATCCCTCTTCTAAACTCAGTTGCCTGTAGACCTCTATCTACCAGTCTAGTAAGACCAAAATTCAACCAAGGTACCTTGAGGTCAGAGGTTTTATAACCACTCCTATCATTTGAAAAGATAGTTTGGGGAATTTTCACCCTTTTTGGGCAGGCCGGGCAACATGGCCACCTACTTCGAATATTATCCCTCCCCTCCAAATCCTCCCTCTGCCTAGAAATACTCCACCTGGATGACTGAACTTGAGGCAAAACTGGGGCATCTCTGCCTTTCCAGGAATTAATATCACAATATTCTGTCTCAGTGTTAATTATTTCTCTGCATGTTTGGCAGTAAATATATCTAGCCACCAGGATTCTAAGAGAAAATAGCAAAAATGAATCTGAGTGAATTATTTCTCAACACTGTGGGTTGTTCAGTTTTTATCAATGAACATCTTACTACATACGTGCATTTGTGTGTATTCATGTGTGTGTATGAAAAATATTGTGAAAAGCTTAACAAATGTCATCAACTATTAAAAGAATAAGGAGTTCTTTTAATTTTATTCCTTATAATTTCTCCATTTGCTGAAGTTTGAACTTATGTTCATACGTAATTCAAAAGAAAAAGTATTAGTTTTTAAAGTAAATTTAAGTACCAGTCCCATTCCATTTCCCTGTTAACATTAATAAACAGAAGCTCTTTAAAATTCTCTTTGCTATATTCCATTAAAAGTCCAATTCAACTTTCTCCTTAACATATAAATAAGTGTATTTGAAATTTTCTAAGGCTCTTAGTGGCACTTCTATTCAATAGACCAAATAATTAGCTTGATGTTTTTCTTCATAAGCAAGAAGGTATTCTATAAGCAATTGTTGTCATTCATTCACTAGCAAACATTTATTGGACCTACTAAACACTAGACACTGGGATTACAAAATAATTTAAATATAGGCTTTGCCATGTAGGAGAATCAGAATTTTCTGAATCAAAATTTGTAGTGAAAACAAAAAGGTAAAATACTGAAAAGAATGCTACTTAGTGCTCCAAATATGAGTATCATAGCATAAGCAAAGTGCAGTGCAACCACAGAAAGGGCTGTAATGTTGAATGAATTCATGTCTACCTTTTAGTGATCAGATTTTGTTATTTTGTACCTAGCAGAGTTTTAAGAAATGTAGGTGTACAAATTGTTACTACATGAATAACCAAACCATTTTGACTCTTCAGTACACCCTAAATTCATACTCCATTGTTAAAACAACTATTTATACTTAATTGTTAAAATAAATATTTTGAAAATACACACTATGGTAACAAAAGTTAATCTTACTGAATTATTAATGAATGAAGAGAAATAGCCTCACTAATTCAAAGAACTATGCTATTAATTGGAGGTTAAAAAAAATAGTTTCCTTGACTTTATCCATCCTCATTTTCTCCAATAAACTTGTCACTATTAAAACCTGCTAGGGCCAGAAGTTACCTTGCCTATAATCAGAGGCTATGTTCTGTATTGCACATTTCCTAGGACCAGCACTTTGTTATATTTCTTCAAACAATCTGACTCTTCATAATCCTGAACTAGGTCAATATTCATGTAGAAGAGAAGCCTCATCTTATCTTTAGTAATTGGGATGGAAATTAGAGACTAAATGATACTTCATATTATATCTTAGGTGCTAATTTTAGGAGAAAAAATCACAGTCCAAAAATCTAAGCAATTATATTTTAATTTTCAAAGAACAAACAGGTATATTTGTACACTACTGCAGATAATCCAAAGAGTTTTAACTGTATAACTTGTCCCTTTTATCTGCACAGGAACCTTTTGAACTACCTGGGCAAACAAATCTATTGAAAGCAAGAGAGATTTCCTAGTCTTTAAGTAACTAGTATGTGGTAAAATCAGGGGCAAACTAAGATCTTCTGATATCCCCCTGGTGCTTTTTCTCTAAGTGGTACTTAACCAAAACATTGTATTTTGAAAGATAGAATACAAAATTAATAAATTGCCTTTGTTATAAAAATTAATGAAAAAAATAAATGCTGTCTTTTTTGCCTGCAGAAAACAAAAATTCAAATGTCCAAAACTCCTACCATCTGAAATTTTAATTTTATTTGTGAAAATAAGACATAAGTTAGATACAGAAGGCAACAATGGTACAGTAGCATTTGGAAGGCTTTGTATCACTTAAGAGTCTTGGTGGAAAAGTACAGCGTATATAACCGTAAGATATGATTTGAACCCAGGGCTTAAATGAAGCCACTAGAATCCAGTTTTTTTCTTTCTTTTGTTAGGTGCCACTCCTTTATGTTGATTCAATTTTGTATAAACCAACTGTTCTTCAGAGCAAGAGAGTTCAAGTTGTTCTAGGCTACAGACTTGCAGGTTTCAAATTCCAAAGGAAAAGTGAGATTCTGTCAGAAATTCCAGCAATTTCCCTTCATTCCACTGACTCTCAGTGTACCATGTGTCTGTCCCTAAACCAGTCATACTCACTGAACATGTGATACTCTAGTTAACTTAAGTCTAAAGCTGAACACTGGGGCTAAAAATGGAAGCAGTTGTATCTGAGCCCATAGACTGTAGGTGAAATAAGTTTATTTCCTCAGAGAATAGTGAATAATTTTATCCTAAAGGAAAGGGGACGACAGATGTCATGCATCAATTAGAGTACTTGGTTTTGCAAGTAATAAAAAACAATTTGGTCTAACTTAATTGATATGGGATGATTTTCACAAGAAAACAAAACTGATTCATTGAATTTGAGAGTAAGAATGGAACAGGGACTCTTGAATGGCTTGTCTCTGCATCTCTGCTTTATTATTCTCAGTTAAAACCTTTGTTCTTTGTTTTTGCAGGCCTGATTTCTCAATACTTGGACAGTTGAATGCAATTCACAACTCCTGAGATTTAATGTCACTACTTAAATCTCATTTAGAAAATCTTATTCCCAAGTCAAACTTCTTAGTTGAGAGGATTTAATTGAACCAACCAGTGTCAAAAGGTCATGCCTCATCAAATTGGCTGTAGCCCGGGGCAAGGTCAGATAGAATAAATATGGCTACTTTAGCTCTACCAGGGAGATGAATGGTTACAGGCAGTATTCTGATCTTCGTGAATGTTCCAAAAGTTGGTTACCTTACATGAAGCACCCCCAGTCCAAGTTAACTGTAAATCTTCCCTTAAAGGGGATGATCCTTGTCAATGTTTAAACATTAGAGTGGAAATAATATTTAAAAACTTGGAACAGTTGCATGTAGTTTATAGCAATTTAAATTGATATAAAAATGTTTAAGAGGAGAAAACAGTCAAAGCAGTAGGTGCCTGAGGGTTTGAGAGGGGAATCTCAGAGGGTGAAAATAGAAAAGTCAAATAAGGAAGTTAAGATTTCCAAAAATACCTATTTCACAAATTTGCCAAGGGCTAGCCTTTCTTACATTTTACTATCTATAAGCCAAATACCTTAAATTATAAATCAAGGAAGGTTAAAACTATATAATTATTTTCATACTATCCTGAAGAAAAATGTGTGAGGAAAAAGTACATAAAAGATTAATGAAAATATCTGCCTCCAGTCCCTTAACATTTAAATCAAAGAATCAGGTTTATGAGTGGTACAACCAATCCTCGCTGTGGGATGATTTACAGGTGCAGAAGTAATCTATAAGGCAACGCGGCAGGCCACCAGAAGGGGATTTATAAATTAAAATCAATATGTGAATTTCACTGTGAAGCCTGTAGTAGTTAGTGCTGATTGCAGAGCTCTGGTGAATGGCCTCTAAACCTGTTTCTACTCATAGATCACTGCATTTTCCAGCAGCGGGAGTTTGGAGACACTGTGTGCCTGGGAATTCCAGAGGGCAAAGTTACTCTGTGAAAGGCTGTCTAACCTTGGAATATTTTGTAAAATACACAAATACACACATACACGTTGACATAGAGATGAGCATCTGAGAGAAGGGAATTATTTTTTGTTGCTATATATTTTTAAAATTTTGGGGGTTTTTTTGTTTTGTTATAAAGTGAATCTTGAACATAATTAGCAACCAGATGGATAAAAAGCAATCACTATCAAATTGGCATTTTGATATGTGATTAGAGACTTACTTTTATTCTCATGAAAAGCAACACTGTGAAATGATTGAATGCACCTACACTGGAGTTAGACTTCACTGATTTGAATACAGAGTTCAAACAGGAGGACTTTGGCAAGTTAATTTAGTTTCTCCTGGCTTCAGTGTCTTCTGTAAAATGGGTATGATTTGGCATACTGCTCCTTCTCACCCCTACTCTCATTTTCCAGACATAATCAATTAAAATTTTCCTTGTATGAACTTTCAGAAATATTTATGGATTTAAACATTTAAAAAATTACATTTTTCACACAAATGGGATCATGATATACCTTTGTGTTTTTCACTTACTGGTGTGGTGGTTTTTTGTTCAATTCTTTCGTATTACCATATTAGTATGATAGAAGAAATCCTTATTTATTTGTTTATTTATTTTAAACAGGCACAGACTAATCTATTGTGTGAATGAACAATCCTTTTTTGATCTTGGCATGGGAACTGATTTGTTTACAATTTTTTTTTTTGCTACTTAAAAAAAGGATGGAGAGAGGAGTGGTAAATATCCTTATACTTACCCATTGCAAGAAGGTATAACTACATCTATACTGGGTTTTTAGATAGGACATTGCTGGGTCAAGGGCTTGGAGCTTCTAAATGGAAATCTTACCTTCTAATTTAAATTGTGTCACCTCCTCTTTTCTATAAATTGAGGAACCAGACAATCATGTATATTTGAATTGTGTATAGGTAAAAGTGTCTGAGATTCTGGAAAGCTCTTTAGAATGATACAGTTTGAAGGTATGTCATCTGCTCTGGTTGCTTATGCAGTCCTTTCTCTCTTTCTCCTGGTTTTTAGCAATGTTCTCACAGTCAGTCTGTTAAGAGAGGTGAGGAGTCGTTGCCTAATGCAGTATTAAATGAATATTTCATACTTTTCAAATATTTTTTAGTTCATTGACCTAATTCAGCCTGGTATTCTTCGATGGGGAACACAATAAATGATTACAGGGACTGTGTTAAGTTATATTGTGGGAGGACTTTGGCAACACAGGCAATATTTGTTTATATTTGAATTTTGCATTTCTCATGTGAAATGTTTCCAGTGACATATTACAAAAGAGCCAATTTGTTAAGTGAGAGGGTTTACAATAGGTAATATGAAAACTTTCTCCTGGAAAGGAAATCCCAGAGCTTTCTGTAAGTAAATAGTTTGTAAGCCCTTTCTTAAATTTTTTTTCTTTTTTTGGTCACTAAATTCATTGACACTTTTTATAAGAATTCATTCTCTCAAGGTGTCCTTTTGCCATTCCACATAGTTTTGACCATCTCTAAATCTTTAAGTTTTTCTCTTTATCTGCTAAGATAACCAATTCCTTTTATCTCCAGGCTTCTCAGATGAAGGGCTTAAGAAAAACTGGAGCTTAGGGGCAGGACAGTCCCATTCTTTATAGGACTTTAGTTTTTATTTTATTCTGCCTTTTATGCATGGGAGAAAAAAATATTCTGAAACATACTGCTGTTTCTCTTTTTCTTCCCTTCCCCCACTTACTATTTTTATGTATTCCCTGGAGTAAAGGGAAGAACAGATTACACAGGGGAACAATTTTCTTGTTTCACCACTGTCTTTAGTTAAAATGTTTCAGATTATCATCAAATAATTATCTGGATCATTTTAGAAATTGTTTCATGAGTGCACATCTAGGCTTTAATGATACAATTGAATGATGGATTTGGTTTTGTCCTTAAAGTCTTAGCATTCTTCTTAGGCTTTCAAAGCTTCTTTATCTTGCCTAGAAGTAAAAAGAATAGAGAATTACCACGTTTTACTTCATCAAACTTTACTTACTGATTATTATGTGTTCTATGGCAGAGAAATTTGGATTTCCCTATTTAAATTTCATCTACATTTTATAGTTCAGTGAAAGGATGGCTCTACCATGAACTTAAAAATCTGACTTTAAGCCAGTCTATTAATGACTTGCTGGCAGTGTGACATCTTGATAATTAATCTTGGAGTTTCATTGATTTCACTTGGATTTACAAGGAAATTTTCTATCTTCTCTAAATCTGCATTTTTATAACCTGAGTGTTGTTTGTTGTTAACAAGAACATTATAGGGTTAAATTACTAATTATGGAATTGGAGAAGTTAACATTTGTCTAGAAAAAAGTGAAGTGATCAGTTCATTTCTTTCTTGTCTAGATGTAGTGTCATCCCCTTTTTTTTATTTTTTCAGCCAATTTAACTAAAATAATAGGATAACAAAGTGATGGACAAATTCAGTTTTTAAGTCTAAGCATTCCATATTCTGTCTGTGTTTGATCTAAAGTACAGACTATACTGAGAGCAATGAGGAACATTTATTGATTGATTTTTTTACTAACCCCATCTGGAGACTTACAGCTGAGATTACAGTTTTCTAAAGCTGGAGGTAGATATTATCAATTATCAGCTGTTTCTTAGCTAGATAGTTTGAGGAGCTTTTAATGCCTTTAAATGCCAAATGATTGAAGATTAGTACTAATTATATGTAACATACTAAGCTACTGTAGATCTCTAATGTTAATGGTGGCTAGCAGCATTTTTTGAATTAGACCAATATTTAGCACTTCATTAAATATGCTTTTCACATCTTACTAGTAAGTTAATGATTTGACTTCAGTATCATGAAACAGTTTTATGGCCTGAGGAGAAAACATAAACAAAACCGTTTAAATCTCTTCAAGAAATTGGTAAATGAATGAAGATGCTAAACAAATATTTATTATTGTGATGAAAATATTTGATTTTCTGTGGTGAAACAAAACTAAAAATTAGAACAGCTATTGGTAACTAAATGTTGGTGTTTAAAATTTATAAGTTTCAGAGTTCAAGCATGGTATTCCAATTTAACTAGAAAGAGAAAAGATGCATTTTTAGATCTGTGAAACTGCCAGGTTACAGTCAGAGTTTATTTACAAGACTTACTGGCAGCTCAGCAAGCCTGAGTTGGGGTGGGCGGGTCAAGGCAATGAGCCGTACCTTGACCCAAGTACCTTGCTCTGAAATATGCCTAGTGAAGACAAGACTCATATAATCCTTCTTTATGTGAGTTCCAGCCTGAATCAAGTGATACTGCTTGTGTTTATTTCAAGATTTTGCTTGATAGCTACACCCAACTTGGGGTACACAGTGTTTCAGGGCATGAAGTGGGGTCAGTTGTCATATCCAGTGCTGAGACACATTCCCCCAGGGGACAAGGGTCGTTCACTGGATGTCCTAAAATAGGTGGGTGCCTTGACTGCAAGGAAGTCAGGAAAAGGAGAGAGAGGAGCAAAGAAAGGAAACTGAGTCTATAGAGTCTGGAGGGCCTGGTAGAACACAGCTTCAGGAACTGGCAGGCTGTCACAGAGGCTGGGCAGAATCTTAAGAAAGTTACATTTTGAATTGTCACTAGGTGGCTGTACCTATTACAGATAACAATCATTAGTCTGCTGGATGTTGATGCTTAGGATGGTGTCTACTAGAAGGTACATAAAAAATTATTTCAAAGATCTAGGGGAAAGTAATAGGGAAGACGCTAGGAACCACTATTGGAAAAGAAAAGGGCTCTCTAGAAGACTGTGCAGAGGAAAATATCACTCAGATGGTTAGTTGAAAAGGAAGAAAACTGAAGAGCGTCTAGAACAGTGAGAGTGGTAGGACCCCTAGGTTGGATTCCCTTCCAGAGATGACTTTCTGTTGCTTTCTATCCAGGAAGTCACAACAGTTTCCAGATGTCTTAGAGATTTAGGGGAAGGAAAAAGATTTAAGGGAAAGAGACTGTCACTTATAACATCTTATCATTGCTTTTACCACTGAATAATAAGTAACATAGGAGACTAATGCACAAATGTGAGACTTTGGGGATCAAAAGAAGTCTAAGGTTGGGACTAAGTCTCCTGCCCTTCCTCTCCAGTATGCCCAATCTCCAGGTTCTTTGTACTCCAGCTCAGGAGAGATCTGTTACAATGACAAGCTTCTTGGATGCTTACCCAATGGAAGAGAAGTAAGAGGCAGGGTCTCTCCAGTAGGACAGAGCCCTAGGACACAAGAGCTGCAAATGGACATCAGCATCATTCTCTGCACGATGCTGAGTGATCTAGGGATGTACACACCCCCTAACCATTCTGCTTATGAGTTCCAGCCTCCACCAAGTGCTCTACACCATTTATTTAACACATTTGTTATATAATTTTGAAGAATTTTAAATCTGAGCATTTACACAATAAAATTTAAATCATCAGGCACACTGCTAACTAAAGTATGAATACAGCTTACAGAAAATGTCCTAGTTCTGTAAAATCTCCGAAACCCTAAGCAATATAAGCCTTTTCATACAGCAGTGACCTCCTAGCAGTGTATTTTTGGAAGTCTAGTGGTTTTATGGTGCCATTCTTGAGTCTAAGCCTGGAAGCATGGCATTTCAGTCCTTGACAGAATAAATCTATTCAGCTGACAAACTTTCGTTTGCATCAGAAGACACTGAGACAAACATTAGACAAAGGTGACAATTGATGATCCCCTTATTCACCTTCCATTCCTCAGGGAGCAGTAAACAAAGTGACATCAGCAGGAAGTACTGAAGCTGTATCTTAGGCATCCCAAACAAGACTTGCCTGGTTTTGATAGCTCCTCCTGCCATGAGGGTCTTAAAATACTCAGGGATAACTTTGTTACCATGTAAACCAATAAATCAAGTCCTAATGCCTGAATTCAGGGTACTGAATTCTTGCTGCCCCTAATGAGGCAGCTTTTCATTTGTGCTCTAGGGTTAGGGGACCCAAGGAGTTTCTAATTGTGTGCACTTAGAGGCTTCCTGTGAATAGGATCCTCATGACCCATTGCAGCGTCCTAGCAGCAGCCAGAATCTCTCCTCTGTTGTGTGTTTTATACTATTGACGCACATATTATTTATTTATTTACTTTGAGGGGGGGATTAGTTTTATTTTATTATTCTTTTTATTAGTGGAGGCACTGGGAATTGAACTCAGGACCTCGTGCATGCTAAGCACGCACTCTTAGCACTGAGCTGTAACCTCCCTTAGTCTCGCACATTATTTAAATAAAGAAATCCGTGGTTAATAAATGTTGAAAATCATTTTTTATTTTATATTTTATCAGTTTACAAATCCAGTGGCCAAACTAGAGTTCCAAATATCTATGTTTTATAAAGGGCTAAATTGGTCATTGGGCCATCTTTCGTCATTCCCTCCATAGTACTGTTATCATCTTGCAGGGTGTGTCTAATTTTTCTGCTGACTCACCAGTTGTAAAGGACATCAAGCCCATTAAATACTGTGTCTGTTTTGTATTTGAGATGTCAGGTGTCCTTCCCTTGCATCACTTCCTTAGATTCTTGCTTTGCAATAGTCTTGTGTTATTGAGTAACAATAATGCACTAATTGTTTGTTAATGATGAACCTGTTAATATTATTACTTTTGTAAAGTGACAAAGCAGTAACTCTTAAGGACTGGTGGTGATACTGAGTCAGTCAGTGAGGCCAGTGTGGAAGACCTTGAGAAGGGAAGAGCAATGTTTTAACTTAGTTGAAAATACGTCCCAAAGACAAGTGTCTACACATACCTCTGTGAGCACTGACATTGCTTGAGCTTGCCTGTTGCTCCCTACTCTTGAAAACACAAGTATTTCACATCTTAAGCAAAACTAAACATACATCTTAACTGACCTGAATTATTTTTCTGCCTGATCTCTATTGTACAACGTAAATCCCCCTGCATCTCGACAGGATGGTTTTAAAAGAAACTAGGTAATTCCAGTCTATTTCAGCCTATTAAAATACACTAAACTCTGACCAAAATTATCAGAATTTATGCTGTCTGAGCTTCAAAAGCCCAAAGAGTTGTTACCAAATGATGTGTGGGGGCAGTACTGATGGGGAAGAAACAGG
Organism: Camelus ferus; assembly: GCF_009834535.1. NCBI lineage: Eukaryota > Metazoa > Chordata > Mammalia > Artiodactyla > Camelidae > Camelus > Camelus ferus. The sequence goes on from NC_045699.1 coordinate 25,300,117, forward strand.
CTGCTTCTGCTGAATATGCCCCAGCTGAGTTGTGATCAGGTGCTGTCCGGCAACGAGTGGCAAATAAAGCCAGACAGTGATTTCTGGAGTGAAAAGCAGAGCTCTTGAGATGAAGATTATTATGACAATATCCCTTCTATAGGAAGTTTCTGTCTTTTGCCTCTAGGAAGTCAGGGAGAACCAGCCAAACAAGACGGGCAGTGCCTGTAGACAGTAGGTTATTTATGAATGCCTGTGATGGCCCCTCAGCAGTTAATTGGATTCCTCTCACGCCTCACAAAGATGAGTAGGTGAAGGAAGTGTCTTTTATTTCAATTTCTTAAAAAGAAATCTTAGCAGATCACAGCCTATATAGTTTTAAACACTTGCAGGATTAAATCTAGGCATTTCTTTGATGTTACTAAAGAAAACTGACATTTTACATATCACTTCATTAGATCGATGGTAATTAAATCATAATGGAAATTTTTCATGCCTTCTGATATTTTTGGTTCTTCCTTTAAAAGAAAAAAAAAATCATGAGTTAATTCACTCATCTCTACCTACCCCAAAGAAAAAAAATGAATATTAAAAACTTCTGTTTAAATTAATAGGTAACATTCACTTTAGAAACAGCTTTTGTTGTTTTATTGCAACTTAGAGCCTCATTACAAGTTGATATTTTAGAGATTTAAAGAATCTTTCATTCAAACTTCAAATTTTCATCAGGTTAATAAGTTGGGAATTCGTAATTCAAAGGAAATAAAATATATGAAAAAGAATGAATTTAGTGATGACATTGATTTTTTTTTTACCCACCTTTGTCCTTGAAAGTACATCTGGGCCATTATATGGTGGTATTAATCAATATCCAGTGAGACCCAAACCCGTTAAAAGATGCTTTTATGCTTTGTTATGGAACGAATAGAGAAAGGTCCCATTTTTCATATATGTACCCTACAGCATTAGACTTTATAAGAGTCTTTCCCATTTTCAGCCTAAACAGCAATCTCTGCTTGCAGCTGTTCTATTTGAGTAACCTGATTAAAACTGAATGATAACTTTTTTCCAAGTCTTTACTGTACTTACGATTGATACAATAAATGGCCACAATCTTCTTTCTCCAGATAGGATATTTTCTCTGAAGAAGCTCAACATATTTTAACTCTTGGTACTGAAGAATTTTCTTTTCTGGGCTGTTAGTGAAGATTGCTTGATCAAAGCATCTTTTATAACCAATGGCCCATCTCATCATTAAACTAGCTAAATAAGTGGTATATATTCCAATCAATAGAAAAGGGAGTTTTTCATGAATGGATTTAAGAGGAAAGACATAAATAAGTAGAACACTGGGATCAAAAGTGTTCCAGAAGTGCTTTTAAAGGACTTATTATTTAATATCTATTTAAAAGATTAAGTCCCTGAGGTGGAGGAATGCTGTCCCTGGATAATGTTTTGATGCTTACAAGTAAATAGTGAGGTGAAGCCAAGACATCTGTTTCCTAAGGTTAAAACAAAACAAAGCAAAACAAAAAAACCTGCTACATCCTAAATGATGGGTGAAAGAGGATTTCATGTTCTTAAGTATAAAGGAAATTAAAGGCAAAAGCTACATTTAACACACGTCTCAGAGTTGGAAAGGAATTCAGCATCATTTAATCAAGCTAGATACAGCAATGTTTTTTATGTGTACCTGAGAGAAAACTATCCAGCCTTTTCTTGAAAATGGGCACAAATAGAAGTCTTTCTAGTTCATAAAAGTAAACCATTCCATTACCATGTAGCATTAGTGGCTAAAACAGTTTTTCATATGTTAAATAAAAATGTGCTTCTCCACTGTCCTCCTAATAGTTTCAATTCAGACTAATCACGTGGTACAAGAAATTCAAATCCTTAGGTAACTCTTCCAGTATTTAAAATACGTTATGCTAGTCTTTCCAAATTCATCATCCCAAAGCCAAGAATTTCTCAGTCTTTTAACTCTTTAACTTTATTAATGGACAACATTGATTGTCCAGTTGACAACAGTGTGTATATATATATGCTTATGTACACATACATACTTTCCGAGTCTTTTTCAAATTAACTGCTGTTGAACCATGACCCTTATCCTGTGCCTAATGTAATTTAAAAAAAAAATGAACATTGTATTTCACCCATTTTTGTTGTTGTTGAGTATGGTAAGAAATCATGTTTTCTATTGTCCTATTGTCTTCTATTTGGGAAAATATATATATATTTCAACCTATTAGTCTCTTCTAAGATATAAATTCTTACTTTCATCTACAAAGCAGCTTTACCGTGATTGACTTAACTATTCTTTCTCCCCGTCCATGAGATTTCTCCCTTAATGATTGACACTATGCTTTCTGACTCCCTCTTCCTATTTCTTCTACTATAGTGCACCCATCACTGAGATGTTTGTAATTATGTCCTCAAGTCTTTTCTTTCAGCCAACTGTAAATAGCCTTGAAAATCAGGGTGCTATCATTATGCAAGAAAAAATAACTGAAAGATGCTTCAGGAAAAAAAAAAAGATTGTTACATAAGGAAATATATACCCTTCACTACATTTTATGGAAAGTATTAACAACACTCCTTAGTCTAAAGGGTCAGATTTAGTTAAGTAATTTTGACATAAGATGTTCTAAGGCAAACAGAAATGGTTTATGTCTTGTTTTGCCATTTACAAGCAAAGCAAGTTTGAGCAATAAGCAGTGTTTTGAAGTTCACTTTCTTCATCTGTAAAATGGGTAATTTTTTTCCATTCAGACTGCATATAAAAAGTAAAACTAATCATATTTTAACTTATTATTTGCCTGTTGTGTTTCAAACACTGTAGTAGTAATTTGTATATTTTTAAAATATTAATTTAATATCCACAACATCTATGTGGCTTAAATAGCATGTGTCAGAGTCTTAGCACTGTGTCTAACACACAACAGGTATTTAATATATGTTTATGGCTTCTCCCCATCTCTTTACACGAAAATTATAGAAAAATCTATTCTCAATATTCAAGCATTTTATCAATCTGCATGCTGTATGGCCCAGTGAATTTAAAAAAATAGTAATATACTCACTGATTTCTATTACAATACTAATCAGATACATGACTCAACACTAATTCTGACATGAAGAGGTTGAATAATTCAAACATTTTCCTCTACCTATCTATTTAGTATTTTAGTTAAGTATAGCATACTTCTTAATAGAAAGACTTGGTAAACTTTGTACTCAGAATTCCTTACAAAGAAGTGTATGTTTTGTCCTTAATCAGAGGCAATTTACAAAATCCTGTACAACTTAACAAAAGGTATAAAGAATGCTTCAAAATAATTGCTGAAAATATAACTTGTACTGGATTAAATTTGTGAGTGTCATGATCACATGTCTAGAACAGTTTTGACTTTTGTCTTTACTACTTATCTTGAATATTGTATTACCTCTTGTAATTACTTAATACAACTTTGTGAAATCAATATCTGTAATGACAGTAAAAATCAGTGAAATAATTAGGGCTGTATTCATTGGTAAAACAAAATGTTTACATACACCTTACACATATGTGTGAAACATTTCTTAACAAATTCAGCAGTGTCTTTAATACATTAGAGAAACCTTTGGTTTAAACAAAAATGAGTTTTATTTTTTAAAAGAAGTATAAATATGACTCTAATTAGCAAAAGGCTAATAGTCCTCTACTTTGTGAATTTGGGGCATTTTTCTCCTTTAAAGTTAACATGTACAAGGTGGAACCAAATGGAGAATAATGAAAACTTGGGCCCCTGCTACTGCAGAGCTAGAAAGACCGTGGAATAAATTGTGTGACAAAGTTGGTAAGTTGCAGCAAAATCATGCAGCTGCAGTCATATGAGGATTGCTGCATAGATTTCAATGCCTCTGCTCCTTTACATCATCTAAAAGCTTGATTGTCTTAGGATTTCCTGTTGGCCTTTAGCCTTACCATATTCCCTCCTTTACCATGTCTGTCAACTTAAGATGATAAATCCAGAGCTAGGAACTACTCCTCTGACTCCGTAGAATTCAGTAAGATCATTGTATACATGCTTTCATTCTCCCAGTAAATATTTTTGTGAAGAGGTGTTCTGAGCCAAGCACTGTGCTAGACACTGGAATCTGATAACTAAAGAAATATATTATCAATGCTCAAGGGGCTCATGATCAATTGGAAGAGAGCGGCAAGTATAATGACTACAATGCAGCATGATATTTGTTATAATTATTCTAGAAGGACTTCTGGAAAAGTAAACCTGAGAGTCTAGGAAAACAAAAGGCATCTAAGAAGAAAATATGTCTAATGTGATGCCTGGAATGCATGTATAGTTTAACCAGGTGAGAGGTAGAGTAAGGTAGATAGGGATAAGTAAGAGAGAACTTAGATTCTTAATGAAAATTTCAATTTCTGTATGGCTAGGGTGTAGAGAATAAATTAGGAATGACTAGAAATGATATAGGAGAAATAAGCAATGTCCATATCATGAAAGCCTCTGCAGGCTGACTTTTTTTTTCCCTGAGAACAGTAGGGAAGGAGCCATTCCTAATTTAAAGCACCAGAGAGATTAGACTCACCCAATTTGGATCTTAGTAAAATCAGCCTGGATGTACTACAGAAAATGGATTGAAAAGGGAATAAGACTGGAGTCAAGGAAAATAATTAGGAAGCTTTTGTAGTAATCCTGGTAAGAAATCGTGGTGGCCTGACCATAGAAAGAAGCAAAGGGATTTGACAGCTAATTTGGTAAATGTGCCAGTAGAAGGATATGTTTATTCACTAGGAAAACCAAATAACCATTGTACACTTCCCTACACCAGGAAAGAGTAAGATGATTACAGAATTTTTTATGAAGTATTTATAGATGCTCTGCTATTGGTTAGATGCCTATACTAAAATTTAATTTATCTTTCCTAATTACCCTGTGATGTAGTTATTATTCTGTCATTTGAAAAAATACTGCCTGAGGTTGCACAACTAGTAAGTGACAGAGCTGATACTTCAATCCAAGCATCTGATTCCAAAGTTGACGTGATTTATTATATCTTGTTGCATACCTTCATTCTTAATTTCAGATTCAACAATTGAATAGTATTAAGAATATTAGATAATTTTTAACTGCCCCAGAATAAATCTGTGTTTTATTTAATGACCAAACCTCATGATAAATCAGTTAACGGATAAACTAATCAGATTAAGGAAAGATTTGAGTTTATCTGATCCATGAATCTTCTAATAAAACTCTTGTCAAGTGATGTCTTAGGCTATTTTTAATCCAAGTATGGTCCTTGTAACTGCAACAAGTGAGTCATGTGGACTTCTTATTAAAATGCAGTTTTCTAGGCCTCATGCTTCACTTAGGGCATGATTCTAATAAGGTCCCCAAATGATTTTTATTCTCCACAAATACTGAGAAACCCTGTCATAAGATCTAGAATTATGTATTTAACCAAATTTATCTGTTCGTACAGAAGAAAGAGGATAGGCATAAAAATTTTAACATGCTATTAAACAATAAAATTATGAAAGCAAACTTAGAGTCACATAATACAAGTATGAGGAATCTTACTTTTCTGTGTAAAGGGGTTGATAGGAAAAATCTATGACATTAAAATAAGTTAAATGACAGAAAATTAAATTTGAAGATGAAAACACTTTCCCACAGGCCTTATTTCAAGGTTAACGTGTTGTTTCTAGAATGTGTTTCTACATTGAAAATAACTGAAATAGTTTTTTTAATTTACTTTTTTTGAAGGAAACTATTCTGAAAAATCACTAATTAATGCTGAGTTTGTTAGTGCTTGAATATCTGTGGGCTAAATGGATGAGAAACAGTACAAAAATAGTAATATAATAAAGTGTAAATCGATAATGAAAAATTCAAAGTATTTTCTAGATAATTTACTTCCAATATTCCATGTAGGTATATAGGTGTGATCATTATGGTATCTTCCTAAACTTAACATTTTAAAAATATAATACTCATATCAATTTTGGCATATTAGCTATATATTAGGTTTACTTTTCAATTACGTAAGATTTTGAGAAGGAAAAGTCAACTGACAGAGGAAATGTGCAGGCCTATGTGATTCTCTTAGTTGTATCTATATTTAACCTGCCCAAGTCTTGCCTTGTCTAAGCCCAAACGAAAGATCGCACAAGGTTCTATTGCAAATGGTCGGGATTTGTTTTGCTTTGTTTTTTTAATCATAGAATTTTTTAACTGATTATTTTCTCTCTAAGGGTTTGTTTATTGATTTTTTTTTATGTTTGTTTGTTTGTTGTAGAACCTACCTTCAGAATCTTCTACAAAGGTTAATGAGTTTGCCAGAAGTTCTAGTAAAAATTTTTAAAGATATATAGAGGTACATTTTTTGCCTCTCTATAACTCTTCTTAAAAATGGGAAGAACAGCAAAATGAATAAACCCAGGATGTCAGAGTCTAGGAAATTCTACCCTATATGAGCTAAGAATATTTGAGGGGGTAACATAGACACTATATATTATATGAAACAATGACATTTAAATCCAAAAAAAGGGAAAATCAGTTTGGACAAACTCAAGCTAATAATTTGAAGCTGAATCTTCCCCCATATACCACTGATGCTCTTAGGGCACTACAGGTTTGCAGTGAGAGCTATGACTTCTTTAAGAATGTATTTGATAAAAATTGCAGGGGGATGAGTTGAACACATGAAACTCAGTCAGTTATTTATTTTACATTTAGAAATCAACCTTCCAAGCAGACTGGCTTTTGAAAATATTTGTATCATAAATTATCTCAAGTGTCCTATAGTTCCTTCTTGTAGTGATGCTTTCTGAAGTCATTTGTTATTCAGAAATTTCACTGGTGCATTCTATTAGCAATAATTTATGTTTGCCAATGAAACCTGAAGGGACAACTTGACACCTTGACATTTAATGCTGTGGTGAGGTGAAGTAAATTGGTGGTTTCATACTGCCTGTGCAGTGCAATAATTTATGCGGCTTTTGTACATATTGAACAATAACATTTGAATCCATAAACAAAAGTAAGAAACAATAGTTTGGAGGAACTCAGTCAATAACATATATCTCACTGAGTTATTACCTTGCAACAAAAAATACATATACATTCCTGGATCTATTCCCATAGCTAACTTAGTCTTTTCAAGTCTCTGGCTAAGTTGGGAGTAACCACAGTGGATGTAAAAGAGTGACTTGACCCTATTAATGGATATTTCCGATGTAATTAATTACAGAGTTCTGCTTTACAAAGATTTTGCATCCAATTTGCATACAAATTTTAACCTGAGACTCTTTTTTGAATGACTGGATAAAATGTCTTGATCAATTCCATCATTAGAAGTTAATAATGAGAAAAGAATGCTGTCTTCCATGGTCAAAGGATATTTCTCTTGCACAAGTATCACACCTAATGTAAATAATATAAACTTAATTAGACTGTATAAATTTAATCTTTAACTTCATTAAAGAAAATATTCCTGAGTGAGTGTGATGATAAATTTATGTTAGCAGAAGTGTGAGTCCTCAATTCCTAAAAATACAGCAAATCTGTTTATTACAACAAAGTTTATCCTTCATAACATCTCATTGTACCGGCAGCTTAAAACGGAGGAAAACAAAACAAAACAAAAAAAACTTCCTTCAATTTACATTAATCTCTGAAGAATGCAAATAGATTTTTCTACTTTGCTCCTTTAAAAAGCCAAAACAACTTCTGGTAAATCAGAAATGAAAAGTAGGTATAAACCAGTTCCTTTCTTTCTTTCTCTCTCTTTTCCTTTCTCTCTCTCTTTCTTTCTTTCTTTCTTCTCTCTATCTATCTTTTCCTTCTCTCTTTAGTGATCTATCTTAAAGGTGCTGCGTCTTTCTTATATCTTTCGTTATCTCTATATAGGTTATATCGCTCTTTCTTTCTAGATCTTTTCCATTTATCTTGTACTTTTCCTTGTCCTTTCTCTCTTCGTTCTCTCTTTCTTTATCTTGTTTCTTTCTTTCTTTCTTTCTTTCTCTTCTTTCTGAGTACATTGGGGGTTGTCAATCTTTTAATGATCTCTTACTTCATCCAGTCTCCTCAATAGAAAACTGCATCCAAAAAGGTTAAGGGGTTTTCCAAGTCTATTTGAATATGTAAAAGTACACAGGCTCAGTAGGTACTATCTAATTGTGAGAAAATAATTAAGTTTCCTAAAAGAGCAGAACACTGCCAAAAATCATTTTAATACATTAGCTGTACAGCGTGGTTTTACAGAACTGGAAGACAGCAACAATCTTTGTTTTAAACTTGGCTCCAGTCACTGCCAGGGCTCTAACTGCAGCACTGTCTTTTTAGCTAGAGCCTCAAGGACAAGCTGAGGTCACCGAATATCACTTACAATTCAGGCGGCTTGAAATGCTGCTGAACAATGTGATACTGCCACAGGCTTCCAGTATCTTATTTTGTGAATCCTGACGTTGCAACTTTGGGAAGCATATTAGTTGGAAGATTTCATTCTTCACATTTTTTTTTTCCAGTTCATGGTACATCTAAATACCTAACACCCATGAGGGAAACTCTCCCCACCCCTGAAATTCAGAGGCCTCAGAACAAATTTCAAAGCTAACATCAGATAGGAGAGTGAAAGGCAGCAAAGGGCTGCCATTAATCATCACAACTGATTATTTAATCATCATAGTTTTTAGCATCTAAGCACCATATTTTTAACCTCACTATTTCAGGAGTTTTGTATCGCTAAAGATAGGAAGACAGCAAAAACAAAACAAAAACAAACAAACAAAAAAATCTTGGATTCCATAAAAAGACAACTCTTACTTAATGCAAAAATAGGATATGTGTAGCTCAGAAATACCATTTTTTGCTCAGAAAATACCATTTTTTGCATTAAGAAGGGACAGAATAGAGAAAGAAGATGAAAGTATATCCTTTCATATGGGTAAGAGGACCTTTAGAGAAAATATCTAAATGGACCCTAAGGATTTAAACATATACATTCTGATTTAAAATTATGCTTTCTACACCAGTATAGTAACTTAAAAGTGGTTTCTAAGGAATATATGTAATAAAGTATTTCTGAGAATTTGTCAGGAGTTAACTGAAGCTATTTTTATGCATATTTTACCTTGATATCTTATACTGTTGCTTATCTGAGACTATTATATGAGATTTTATATACACAAATTTCTAAAAAGCAAAATGTTCAAAAATTTAAGTTAGAGACATTGATATTCTTTCTACTAAGCGCAAAAATCCTGAAGGACTTTCAGAATAGCTATAAATGCAAAAAGTAAAACGAGAAAATAGGTTTGGAGTAAACAGTGAGAATACATATGTATGTGTTTATAGAGGGAAGTAAAAATGTGAGAGAAAAGTAAAAATGAGAAAAAAAGATGGAGGGAGAGAGTGCATCTATGTATATAAGTTCCTATTAAAAATATCCAATCAAGTACTTTCCATAGGAAGCATTTTATTGTATGATTTTTCTTCCGTTGCACTCAATTTAACAAGTACAATAAATTCTTCCATCCTAAAATGAAGATGAAATCTGCAAAGGGTCGGGTGTGAAAGATTCTCTAGCCTGTTTCTGGCAAAATCTGAGGATCATGATTAATTACAACTGTCATAATTATAACTGCCCTTCCTTGGGTGGCCATTAGGTATTGGGGGTTAGTCTAGGCAGTATAGGCAGCAGTTGTAATCTTCCCAACAGCTTTGCAAAAGAAGTCTTATTTTCCCCACATTAGGAATGAGGGGACTAATGCACAAAAAGGAGAAGTAGCTATTTCAGGGCACATGACAAATAAATGAGAATCAGGCTCTAAATTAAGGTCTTGCTGCCTCGGCCGGTGGTTTCAATCCACAGAACAGTGGCAGGATGAAAATTTGAATGTCCAGTGTTACATTACCATAGAGTGTTTTTCCTACTAAAACACACTGATCAATGGCACTGCCATTCAGAAAACATAAGGATAAGATTAGTGACCATGATGTAAATGAAATTATCATGTTCTCTTCTGGCCCACTATAAAATGCCATCTCCTTACAGGTATCCTTCTCTGCTACCTTCCCAGCACATGCAGTAACTATTTTGCCTTTTTTTTTAAGACTCTTAAAATTTAGGTAGCACACCTGATATCTTAACAACAAACAGCTGATGAAGAGGGGCCACAGGAAACAATGAAACCTATGTTGGAACAAAGAAAATAATCAGAATAATAGTATTGGGATAGAAAACCTACTTATTAGAGAGGGTAATAGGGCAAAGTAGAAACAGTTGATTGACACAAATTCTTTAGAGGGTAGTTGATCTTTACATGATTTCAATGCCAGTTATTGCAATTTTATAACAATCCTCTTAGAGATAACTTCTCAGACTGTGTTTATAATTGAAATACTGAAGAAATTGTTTTAGAAGGTTATTTTTTATATTACTAAGTTACAAGAAACTATTTGTCATCCATCCTAGGTATATAAAGGCATTGTTAATTAAGCTTTGGTGACTCTGAATGCTAAAGCATGGACATTTCATTGTTCCTATTACTTATTAATAAAGAAAATGCATGATGCTAATATTGTTGCTTACTGATTGTTCAAGTACCTAAATCAGTGGGTGGGGTCTATATGAAAAATGATTATAAATTCAGAGCTGGTGTGAAGGTCTGCTCAAGTCAACAGGTAGTATTTAATTTTGCATAAGGCTGCCAATTGTAATGCACTGTTGGTCTGTGTTTTCTCATCGCAAAAGCAAGATTATATATAGCTATATTGATGGAAATAGGAAGAAAAGAATTTGAGGGCGGTGGTTCATGGTCATAAAAGTTGAAGAATTAATAGCAGTAGCTAGAGCCAGAAATGTAACAACTTCCCCTAGTGCATCAGGAAAATAAAACAATGCCTTTTCCAGTCAAAGGTTTCTACTATGTGAAGATAAATGGTTATAATAATATTCAGCACTTTCAATGAAAGATCACAAGGTATTTTACAAACCAGTATGTCATGGTCTCAAAATGGAATAAAAATGTGGGTTCAGGATAAGGTGAAAAACTTAAATAGAACATGATGTTCTATTTTACAGAGTAAAGTTATAACCTAGCTTCCAGAAGGCTCTGGTCTCTAGAGCAGCTTCTTTATAACTGCATTTGGAATAGCTGCAGTTTTGTTCAGTCACCATATTGAACAGAATATTATAGCATATTTTATTTTGAAAGTTATTAAAGATATTAAGAAAATGGATGTGTAGTTGAATAATAATACAAGAGTATTTATAGTATGATTATACAATCCTATTTTTTAAAGAAGCCATATCTATATATATGCATATACATAAATGCATGTACATATGGTGTAGAAATTTATTCACAATATGTTAGCAGTAGTTATCACTGAGAAGTAGAATAACAGGTGAATAATGTAGATACACTTTTACTCATCTCTTTTTGGTAATTACACATGTTACTTGGATAAAAGAGAAATGACAGAGAGCAGATTATAACAAGACTGTGTTTAAATACAGTTTTAAAGAATTGTTTTACTGAGTGATACACAATATTTAGAGAACCATGGTCTTTTATACCTTATGATGTCATTTGTTGAAACTATAGCAGTGTCATTGAATATAATGGTTAAAGACTTTCAAAATTTTTTTCTTGAATGTGTCCCTCATACCTTTATATATGAAATTATATTTTCTTATTGCTCATGATTTTAGCACTATGAGTTCTGTGATCCCCATCCCATTGTTCATTTATAAATGCCACCTACCTTTTCTGGAAGTTCATAAATTAAGTCATAAAAATTCATTCATAGAACATTGCTTATGTGGCATGCACCCATTAGATGGATTATATGAATCATCTCACTAATTTCTATAAAAACTCTGTGACCACGACATTAGTGCTTCCATGAGGTAAACTTAAGATGGAAGAGTTTAGGATAACAGCCCAAGGTCAAACACCTAGAAAATGTCAGTACAAGAATTTAAAACCAGATTCATCTAAATCCAATGTCAACAGTTTCTGCTGCAACGCTAAGAATTACTCTAAGAAGTTATCAGAAGGACAGACAATCCATATGAACTTTGAAAACTTACTTGGAAGCATCCATGTGTTAAAATAGACCACACAGGTAATTTCAAATCTTCTGGGATTTCTCTTTGACTCCATAGAACTTGAATCCCTAACCGCCTTGCTGGCCACGTCATTAACAATGCGAACATTTGGCAGAACTCCCTGACTAAAAGTGTTTCATGTTAATGCTTTTTAATATCGTTTGGACAACAAAGCAATTCATGATTTATACATAAAAGGAAAGTGTCTTGTGTAATTCCATGAATATCTATTTATCATCTATTTAATCTACCTATCCATCTATCATCTATCTATCTTTACTACAGGCAGTATATGTACGAGCTTTATAATCACATTCTTTAAAGAAGGCTTGCAGATAGAGCAATGCCTAACCAAGGTTTACCTAACTGTATGCAAGATATCTCTTCTATTCAGTGTATTCAGCATCTTTCACAGGTTTCCAGCCATGGCTTTCCAGTTCATTTATCTGTTTACCACCTGCCTGAATTCTGCACCTCAGATCACACTCTTGGGTTCTTCTCTGGATTGATGTCTTCTTTGGAACTGTCCCCTCCCTAGCACTCCCCTCTTCCCCAGCATAGCCTGCTTCCTTTGATTTTACCCTCCTATGCTTTTGATCATCCTTACCCGAGGCCTTGTAATAGGAGGACCAGAATAGCTTACAGTGTAACAGCAGATTAGGGTTCCAGGACCACCACTAGATTCAGGCTCCAGCTTTCCTGAATTTGAATTTGATTCTGGGTAGGAGGGGCAATAGAGTATTTAGACACTGTTAGTATGACTCCCAAGGATATTTGGAAAACTGGACATGGCACTAATGCCATAGCTCTGGGTTCAGAAAATTATTGTGACCAGGCTGTTTCAGTTTGTGAAGATTGGGAGTCTTAATTGAGGCCCATGCTCAGGCCTAAATGTACTGAATCTCACTTTAGTTATATTTCATGCTATATAACCCTGAGTTGATGAAGTGCTTAGTGTGGTGGTTCACAGCAAATATCCATCAAACTCACCTGAACTCTCCTGTATGATGAACAAGAGGGGATAGTTGAGCCACCTGAACATCTGAGTGATCTATATTCATTCAGATATTAACATGTCCAACTGTGAACCCTAGGATTAGGATTTCAGGGGTCCACAGGTATGCATCTGTGTGGCTACTTTGAAAACTGCTGCTAATCTCTCTTCCAGGTGTTATGACTTGTCTTAATAGTTTTTTTTTTTTTTTTCTTCTTAGTGTGAAAATAGTTTTGCACTTTACCCAAGTGGTGCCTATATCAGTCTCTCCAGTAAGTTGAACTTCTTCTTAACAGTTAATCAAAACAATATACTACCAGGAGGTGGGATTTACATAAAGAATCAGATACTTGATGGTAAAATTCTGGGGGAGGACGGAAGTACTAAAAGAGTGAAGGGAAAGATGATTCTGAAATGTCAAAGTTGTTCCCCTGACCCTGAAGGTTGGAAATGACTAAGGACCTAGATTGTATTAAAGAAAGGAGTTTTCAGAGGAGCATAAAGCCCATCCCTGGGAGTCTAGCCCACTGATAGATTAAAAACTTTTCCAATGGCCAGCTTTTGGTAATACTCTTGTGAAAAGATTTAAACCGAGAAGAGAAGCCGCTATAACATAATTGAGATTACAGGATGTTGCGGTTCATTAACAGTAATCCCCATGACAAAAGGTTAGTAGGGCTTGGAGGAAAAGAGAGATTCAAGGGCAGTGAGACAAATAAACCAGGGCCCAGAAAAAGGAAATAATTTGCCCAGGATTGACAACTTGGTGTAGTATAACCAGGTTTAGAACCCTTGTCTCCTGACTTCTAGAATAGTGTTCTTTCCAAATTTGTCTTGGGTTGCTGACCAAGTGAAAGGTATTTTTCAGGGCAGGCACATTCCAGTGTTATGCTTCCTTGCTGTCCTAATTTTTTCTTCCATCTGAACTCAATTCCTTCTACTCCTCTTTCATTCCACTATATACTATTCTGCTTGTCTGGGCACAGAGGTTTAAGTCTTAAAACAACTATTTATCACCCTTCCCTGACATCTATCCTCTTCAGTTCCCAGGACTTCATTTGCCTTCCTACTTTTTATCTCAAAGTACTTGCAGAATAGTTGTGTTATTTATGGCCAGCTTGCTGAATTGAACAAATATTGGCTATAGCCAAGTTCATGTGTATGTGTGTGTGTGTGTGTGTATTATAGACAATAGCATTAGAAAAATTTTGTATTTGGGAATGTACAGTCAGTCACACTGTGTAAACATACAAACAAGGCTTATAAAAAAGCTTTGGATATATTAATTTCAAGTATTGTTTGATAGTGTTCATATACAAATGGTATGTCCTTGTGTGATGTGTAATTGTGTACATTACAGACAATGGGGGTACTGAAGTATATTTTGTTGTTGGTTTGGAAGGTTGCTTGGAACAATAATATAAGTGAATATAAGATGTCACCAGCCATTCATTAGTGAATTCAAAGATGTTGCCTTTCCTTGACTCCTTCTGACTTTGCTTACCTTGTTGACATTAGCAACATTCTACGCACCCCCCCCCCCCTTTTTCCCTTTGGTTGGTTGACATACTCTAGATGGTAAATTGCTGGAAGGTTGACTACAATATCCAAAAACTCATAGAAACAAGAGGTATTATGTTAATTCTGACAATTTTTCTGGTAGAGGCTTTGCCTTCTCTATGGCTAGAGCCACACAGAGATTGAAACTTGGATTGCTCATTAATAAAACTCCAAACTTATATATCTGTAGATCAGAGGATGTGTTTCATAAGACATAAAATGTAGAATCAAGCCAAAAAATACAACATGAATTTATCCTTTCTTTGTTACAAAATCCCCGAAGTAGCATGACTAAAAACCAAATTTGTGTTCTGCACAAAAGCTACAAGCTAGAGGCATCAGTGAGGGTTGAAATCTTGTAAAGCCATTTCCTACACCTGTATGGTATGAGCCAGAAGAATAAATGCTATGTTATCATACATCCACAAGAATGATGTGTCATTTTCCAACTCATTTCAATGGAGAGGGCACTTCAGTAATTCACATAAAGAAACCATATCTTCTTGTAGTGTCCTTGCTAGGCTGAGCATTTAAACATATTTAACATATTTATTCAGCTATCACTTAGGTCTTCTTTCTAACATGCAGTTGCCAAAAAGGTTTAAATGCCAGTTTTCTGTCATTCTAATAACATGATCACAAGTCATTAGTTATTTATACTGCTATGTCAAGTTTGAACTTGTCTCAATATATTTTGTTTTTAACATACCTCAGTTTCCAGATAAACTCAATCCAACCATATTTTCAAAATAATATTTTTATAGAACAGAAAACTGTAAGGAGTAATTAACATCCATGTACTCACCTCTTCAAGCAAACAAATAGAAAAGGCTATCATTTTGAAGTATTTATTTTTAATCTATTTTTATAGAATTTAAAGTTGAAGTCCCAAGTACCATTCCTCTCCATCCCCAAACACAGTTACCATGAATTGATCTGTAACTTGTCCTTGTTGGTATATTTTAACTACCTACGTATAAATGAGTACTTTTATACAAATGATGTGTTTACATATTAAACGTAGGCAGTTGTCTGTAAATTGCTTCTTTATTCAACGTCTATCAAGATTGATAAGATCTAATCCATTCATTTTAAGTGGTGTACCGTTCCTGTGTATAGTTTATGAATATCTTATAATAATACTTTTTTCAAATATTTAAAAAAAAATTCTCTTATATTACCCATCTCTCCATGTCCCATGTATCACAAATAATGATTCAGAAAACATCTTTTGTGTATCTCCTATCTTATATGTGCAAGAAACCTTCTTAGAAATGAGATTTCTGGGTTACATGGTATGTATGTAGTCAATTATTTTGGATATATTCAATTGTTTTTTAAAGAAATTGTTCTAATTTATACTTCCAACAGATTTATATGGCGTATCTGCTTCTCTGCTTCTCTGCTTCCTTTGTCAATTTATATGGTTAGTCTTTTGAACATTTCCTAGTTTATAAGTGTTCAAGGATATTTGATTATTATTTTATATTATGTTGTACTGATTATTGGGGGATTTGAGGATATATATTTCTTGCTCATTTGGGTTTCCTCATCTTTGAACTGTTTATTTCCATTCATATTTGGGCTTTTGGTTTGGCTTTTTTAGTTCTTTTTTTATTAATATATATTTTTATTGAAGTGTAGTTGGCTTACAATGTTTTCTTAATTTCTGGTATACAGTATAGTGATTCAGTTAAATTCTTTTTCATAGGAATGTATCCCTTTGCATGGGAAGCTCTAATTCAAAAAGATATATGTACCCCAGTGTTCACAGCAGCACTATTTACAATCGCCTTCTTTTTATATGAAGGATTTATTTATATGTCCCACTAACTAAAATTTTATGTAAGCTGTATTTTTCTCCCAGTCTGATTTTATGGCTTTCGTAATACTTTTTGATTTTGATAATCTTCTTATTCTTTATTTTTATTTTATGTGTATATCATGTTTTTCTCTTTATATAGGTAAGAAAAACATTCATCTATACTTTATTCGATCATTTTTGCAAATTTTTTAACCTTCATATCTTTAATGTATTTATATTTTTCTGCTTCCATATAGAAAGATGATTTTCTGAGCACTTTACTGCTTCATCTGTAAGGTCTCTCCATCGTGTATCAAAGGTCCACACATGACTCAATTTCTGTTATCCACTTCTTGCATGTCTTCTTACATTAGCACTGCTTGTTCATCACAGTAAAGTCAAGTGTATAGTTCCTTTCAAGTCTTGCTTTCAAAGTTCTCTCTCGCAGGTAATCTACACCTGAACTGTGTTTATGCTATACCATTATTGAGTGTTTATGACTATCAAATTCACTCTATTGTTTGATGCTTATTACTATATATTTTAACTTTTTCTTTATGTGGTATAAACTATTTAAGGCTAATGAACATTAAGTAAAAGATTGCCAAAATGTATCAGAGATAATTTTTCTGAGAAGAAAAAATCTTTGTTGTTTCTCTCTGTCTTTCTGAAAAAAAAAAAGTTAGTATAGTATGTTCATATACTATACATGGGATACTATACATCACTTAAAGTGCATGGATTAGGTCTTATCAATCTCAAAACTGTACTATACCATGGGCTACAATATATTACCAAACTTTCCAAAGAAGTATCACATCTTGGACACATGAAATAAGTCTCAAAATTCTTTCTAATACTATGAGCCATTTCCATTTTTTCATAGTTAACATACATCGAAGGCTTCCATTACTTTAAAGATAAAATTTAAATTTCATACACATCATCATAGACTTTTTGAGATCTGGCCTCGTTTACTACCCAAATTTACCCCTTTAGCAATCCCAACTCTAGCTGCATCCGATAAATAAACTTTTCAAAAAAAAAATTGTTGTAAGTTGAATTTTCCTGTCTGTAGGCCTTTTGACACCCTGCCTCATCTCAGTAGCAGACTCATTTCTCAAAGCTTCTGCACCTGGCTGAGTTCTAAGTCTTCTTTACAGTTTAGTTCTGGTACTTATTTCTCCAGAGAGCTTTGTATGACCTTCTGCCATAGCACAGTTTGCTTACTCATATCATATTAGTTGCTCTTGTGTCTGTTATTTTGCTTTTGAAAAGTATATTTGATGTGCTTTTAAAAGGCAGAGACCGAAAGTTTATGTTTGTTAAACTATGTATTTTCAGCACTGAGAGAATACTTTTTAAATGATGGTAATATAACCAATATTTATTAATCATTTAGGAGAATCATAGGCACGTTGGGGAATATAAAGATGTGTAAGACATAAAGACTCTGTTTGTAGCCTTGTTAGGGCCACAGATATCTGTATATAAAATTAATTAGCAATCAGTAGGTAGAATTAACAAAATATTCACAAAATAAACTATAATTAAAATTATCATTATATATAAATATATATATATATAATTTAAGAATAGCTATTTTATGGATAATCCATAATGAAGAGGAGAACATCAGAAAATGCAAGTAAAACAAAGAAGAAACATTTTAATAGTATTACTGCTAACAATTACGTCTTATGATGCATATTTTTTCAGTTTTTGTGTGTATATGTATATATATGTAACATACAGAGAAACAGAGAAAGATAGACAGAGGTAAAAGGAATTTTGAACATCTCTCTCTACATAAGTAAAACATTTTTTTAATGACCTCAGACCAATTAACTGAATATTCTCTAGCTTATTTAACCAATCTCTTATTGATACTTTCAGTGTTTGCAAGTTTTCCTATTATATAATAATGAAGACTTTTCTAAATGTTACTGAATATTTAAGAGTATATTTTAACTATGAAATTGCTGTCACATATTATGAATATTTTTGAGACATATGACACATATTGCCAAATTACTTTCTAGAAATTTTATAATAGTTCACACTGAATTAGCAGTATATAGAAGTGCCCTCACTGACATTAGATTTAGAATAGAATGGATATTAGAACATTAAATTCCTGAGGATTAAAGATTAAACAAAATTAAAATAACTGTAAGTCTTTAATTTATCAGGGGCTTATTTTGGTACAAAACGTCATGTATGGGTGTGTGTGTGTGTGTGTGTGTGTGTGTGTGTGTGGTGTTAGCCAGTTAGTCTGTGCTATTTATTGATTAATTCATTTGCCCATCTTACTGATTTAAAATGCCTATTTAAGATTCATTGAGTAATTATGTATGATTGTCTTTACTTCTGACCTTTCATCATTATGACATTGACCTATCCATATACTCTGTTGCTGTTACTATCCTTTTTTATTAATTACATGTTTATAAACTTTGTAATGATTGGGAATGAAAGCTCTTTCCATGCTTCACTAGTTTTGTTCTAAATGAGTGTGTACTCAATGATGTTTAGAATTATTTAGTCAAGTTTATGGTGTCTTTCCAATGTTCAACTTTGGGTGAGAATGATCTTATATGTGATTAATTTTAGAAATGTTGCTATCACTCTTTCTAGCCTTTCTATTGAAGAACAAAATATGTTTCTTCATTTAGATCTTTCCTTTAAATTCCGTAGAAAATTTATGTAGTTCATCTTATGCAATTCTGGAAAATTTATTTTAGTTCATTGCTTAGATTTCATACTTTTCCTTGCTATTACATATGGTTCTTTATTTTTTATTTGATTTTAACTGTTTATCATTAGCATATAAGAAACTTTGATTTCTCTATTATTTTTAATCCAGCTATGATAATGTATAGATTAGTTCTAATTGGTTTTTAGGCATATTAATTTTTGGATTTCCAAACTTGAAAATCATGTCATCAATGATTAATATTTACTTTTCCTCTCTTGATAATAAATGCACATATTTTAAAAATTTAGTTTCCTGAATAATAATATTAGAACTTCCGAGAAGGATGTAAAAAACCAAAAGGTTATAGTGGTCAACTTTGTCTTCCCTAAGATTAATGGAAAGGTCTCTAGTGTCCAGCCATTTGATAAAAAGCTTACTTCAGTCTAGATAACAACATATTATGTTAAATACACAGGTATTTTATCATCCCACTGCTGTTTTTGTTGTTTCCCTTGTACTACTTAATCCTTATTTCTGATTTAGTTTGCTTGTACTGCTTGATCATTAATTATAATAGCAACTTTTACTTTGTATATATATATTTTTTTATCCTTTTATTTCCTAGTTAACTAAGATGTTTATAATTAGAAATACCTGCTGAATACTGTTTTGTGAGCATTTATCAAATTGGACTGTAACAATTTTTCTGTCTTGACATACTGATATGATGCATTGTATTAATAGATTCCTGATATTAAACTATTCTTTTTTATTAATAGACTTTATATGCTTCTACTTTAATTAAGTTTTTAATACATGTTTATGTGTGGAATTAGTTTGTAATTTTCTTGGACTAGATATTTCAGGTTCTGCTATCAATGTCTATAGCTGATACAGAGGTGAAACTGTTAAATAAAACAGGCTTTAAAGTTGATTGTTTTAATATGTTCCTTGAAATTTACTAGCGGGAAAAAGACCATTGTTGTATGGAAAAAAAATTGTGATATAAAATGTTTGTGAAATAGTCTCACCTGAAATGTGAAATATCATAGTTAATTTTAAAATATATTTTCTGGGTTAACTTCTGTTTATAAAAATGAAAAAGTAAAATTTAAACAACCCAATCCAAAAATGGGCAGAAGACCTAAACAAGCCATTCTCCAAGGAAGACATACAAATGATCAAAAAGCACATGAAAAAATGCTCCATATCACTAATTCTCAGAGAAATGCAAATCAAAACTACAATGAGGTATCACCTCACACCAGTCAGAATGGCCGTCATTCAAAAATCCACAAATGACAAATGCTGGAGAGGCTGTGGAGAAAGGGGAACCCTCCTACACTGCTGGTGGGAATGCAGTTTGGTGCAGCCACTATGGAAAACAGTGTGGAGATTCCTCAAAAGACTAGGAATAGACTTACCATATGACCCAGGAATCCCACTCCTGGGCTTGTATCCAGAAGGAAATCTACTTCAGGATGACACCTGCACCCCAATGTTCATAGCAGCACTATTTACAATAGCCAAAACATGGAAACAGCCTAAATGTCCATCAACAGGTGACTGGATAAAGAAGAGGTGGTATATTTATACAATGGAATACTATTCAGCCATAAAAACCGACAACATAATGCCATTTGCAGCAACATGGATGCTCCTGGAGAATGTCATTCTAAGTGAAGTAAGCCAGAAAGAGAAAGAAAAATACCATATGAGATCGCTCATATGTGGAATCTAAAAAACAAAACAAACAAACAAACAAACAAAAACAAGCGTAAATACAGGACAGAAATAGACTCACAGACAGAGAATACAGACTTGTGGTTACCAGGGGGGTGGAGGGTGGGAAGGGATAGACTGGGATCTCAAAACTATAGAATAGACTACACTGTATAGCACAGGGAAATATACACAAAATGTTATGATAACTCACAGACAAAAAAATGTGACAATGAGTGTGTATATGTCCATGAATAACTGAAAAATTGTGCTGAACACTGGAATTTGACACAACATTGTAAAATGATTATAAATCAATAAAAAATTTTAAAAAAGAAAAGAAAAGTAAAATTATTTTTTCAACTACCATTTAAGAAAAATAAAGATGAATCTATGAATAAAAGCTGGAAATGTACAAGTAAAAATAAAAGAGATAAATGAAGCATATGTCTTCCTCAAAGACACTTTTAGGATGGAACTATGTAGGGATCTTAATTGGACACTTAGAAGAACGTATATTTCCGGGTATATGAGGTTGTAAAAATGCATTCATTTTTGTGCATACAAATCACATGGAGTATATGTCACCTGGGCTTGTGATGATGAGGTATCCAAGATGTTTCAGTGTAAGTTTTTCACAACCACGTTTTTATTATTGTATTCATTAAAACTATAAAATCTTTGTTCTTGAAAATGTTACAGATTAAGCATATGTTTTAGTACTCAATCATAAGTATGAAAATGAGTATATAGAGATGGTGAATTTGTTTTGTTTTGTTTTCCTCAGAATATGCATTACCTTTAATTTCCCTGCCAACTGAAGAAAATCTCACAACCTAAACGTTTCAAGTTAAGTTTTATTCGGAGACTTCCCTGAGCACTGTGGCCCAGGAAGACAGCCTTCAGGTTAGATCTGAGGAACGGCTCCAAAGAGGTAAGAGAGGAGCCAGGGTATATAGGAGTTTTTTTGCTGAGAGGAAAAAAAGAAAAAGAAAAAAAAATACCACATGTAGTTGAACATCAAAAGGTTACTGCCAATCCCCAAAACAGACATCTCAAGTTAATGATTTTAGCATTTTGCTGTATGTGGGAAGATGTAAGAATCAGAGCTCATTGAAATTATTCCTTAGCTATGCATCTTAACTATCTAACGCCAGTGTCCAGAGTATACTGTTGAGGGTGGGGCGCTGCAGCGGCTGATGCCTGGATGATAGGGAGCATTCCCTTTCTACATCGCATTACCCACAAGACTCTACCTGATATGAGGAGGACACAGGACAGTAGAAAACACTGAAGAACTCCCAGGCCACGCTGAACATGGACATTTATGTTTGCAGTCCATGGAAATACCAAGTCAGATGGAAAAGATAAAATTTAAAGTCTAAGAAACAAAGAAAAACTTGGGTAACTGTAAAGGTAATAATGGATCTGGAAGGATTTGACAGAAATGTGACTAAAGAGATCAAACAGGGAAATCAGGAACTATTTCCATGACTGTTGAATATATGCCCTCACGTTGATTCCCAGAAAGGCTTGGCAGGGCAGGCTTGCAAAGGGATCATCTAAACACATACCATTATCAGTCTTTATTAATAACAATTTATTTGGCTCCTTCTTTTAAATGCAAATAAAGATCCATTCTTCAGCAAACTGTTAAATGATCACATGTAGTTGCAGATCAGTTCAGAAGCTCACCTAATGTTTTCTCCATTTATTTCCAACACCGGAATGAAAATTTCAGCAAAACTAAGGGGCAAAGACACATTATTTTTTTAAAGTGAGGATGTATTTAATGACAATGTGTCATAAAATAGTAATAATAATAATGGCTGGACAAATGTGAGGAAGAAAACAGAGTTGGGGAGGATTCATGGAGTAGATATGTAAGTAACAAACAGTCAAATAAAAGTGTGACAAGACGAGGAAAAGACAAAGGGACGTTAATTACAATTTTGTTAAATCTTTCTGAGTCAGAACTGTACCAGGAATTTTTGTCTCCATTCCATCTTTTAATACTTAACCGTGCAATGCAGTATTACCTCTCTTTTAAATGTGAGAAAATTAGAGGCTCAGATAACAAATATAATTTGCTGTAGTCACTCTGTTTGCAAATTTCATAAGTTACAGTCACTCCTGTTATTCTTGTAGTTACAAATGATAGGCTTTGCACATGTTTTGTTAGGCACAGATTTCTTTTTTAATTTCAAATTAGTGACCAACATTTTTAAGAAAAGAACTTTAAACATTTTGTAAAAACTCTGGTATCTGTCAGTACTGGATAGACCTGCAGAATCTAGGTAGCAGCCGCCCCAGTAAGGAGAATGTCCTTCCTGTTAACCGAATCCCTGTTGCTGGTATAAGCATATGCACCTATAACTTCCTGCATCAGTTCACTTGTTTACATAACCCTTGGGCCCTGAGGTGCAGACCTCTGCTAAAAAGAAAAGAGGCTAGAAAACATGCAGGAAAAGGAGAAAAGGTGAGATAATTCACATGGCATCACACAGTCACAGACATGAAGGTGATATATCAAGAAGATGTAAAAAATTGAATCAAGGGAAGGCTGAAGAAAATAAAAGACTTTATAAAACAGTAAAGAGATTTAAAAGGGTCTCAAATATATTGGATTGAGACACAAAGTGAATGTTTAGGTTTTATTTTCTGGTTACTCTTCTCTAATTGAAATGTCCTCCCACAATTAAAGTAAACATATTTTTTAATATCAGCATTCAGAAGATCATCCTGGAATAATTAACACATAATTGTCTAGTGGGAGCAGCATATAAATAATGCTCTAAAGGCTGAAAATCTCCTTGTCCACAATAGCAAGTTCATTGCCAAGCATCCTTTTTGTTAAGGGTTCCCCACAATTGTGTATGCAGAAAAAATACATGGTGATCCCTAAAATTAACATTTTTAAGATATTTGGGTAAGTGTTATTTTATTTCTTTAAAATAAATAGAGAAATTCAGACAGAGGATTGATTAATGTATCCTGACTTCATAGAGGGTATTATTTGAAGAAATGAAATTAGAAATTTTTCTTACCATGCTCTCTATTTATAAAACCATATTTTATATCACCAATTTATATTCATTGTCTGTGCATCATTTGAAATTACATGATCTATTATTTAAAACTCTGAGTCTCTTGATTCTACATTTCAAATAGGTCTTCTGTTAAAATATAGCATGAGATGATGTGGTGTCTATAATTATCTGTCTAATTTGATTATTGGAGTTTGAAAACACATGTTTTCAGATTTCCAAGTTAGTGTGTTTTCTGGTTTAGTATGGTTTGGTTTGGTTTGTTTTGACAGAGTAATGGTTAAGCGTAAACTCAGGAAGGAAGCCACCTGGAGTCAAACCCTATTTCTGCCATTTGCTGATTGTGCTACCAGAGGCAAGTCACTTTCAAGTTCTTGACCTCTGTTCAGGAATCTTCTAAATAAGGGTAATCGTAATACCTCTCTCCTAGAGTTTTGAGAAAATTAAATGACATACAGGATACTCAGCAGAATATCTCGTATATACTAAATACTCGATAATTATTGGATATTGTTATACTTGTTGCATTAATTAAACTACCCTCACAATTGGTCGATTTTCACATTACTTCAGGGGCTGTCTCTAATAGAAGGGAGAACAACAGGGAATAGATTAATTTAATTAAATCTGAAAAAAATGAGATTACTCAGAGGATGAATTCTTTCATTCTAGGTCACCTGAACACATCACAGGTAGAGTTGTAGCAAACAGATTCATTGTTTCTTAGTCTGTAATAAGTCAGATTTTCACAATTTTTCAAGGGCTGAAGTAAGTGCCACTACCACTAACAACTTAATTCAAGAACTGATTGCTCTTGAAAACTGCCAGCACAGTATTAACATTTTATTTTTGAAACGAGCAACTTTAAGGAGGATTAAGCTGAAAAGCCATTTGGGAAAGATTGGGCATGACCCTCATATGATTCAGTATTATTCAATAAATAATTCTGATCTGAATTCTCAACTGATATGTGTATGAAACAATCAACAAAACACCAGGGACTAGCATTTCCATCCTCCACCAGGGAGAACAAAGCATCTTGGTATGAGAGAATCAACGAGATGCAAGTTCAGACAGAAGACACCTTTTGCCAACAAGAACCTCTCTTTCTGACCTCCTCTTCTACCATCCCTGTGGCTTAGTTACAGCAGCTTCTCAGGCCCTTTGTGCTTATCATTTCCTCTGCTTGAAAGATTCCTTCCCGTACTTGTCCTATGACAAGCTCTTTGTCATATGAGGAAGTAGGTGACATAATAGGTATCAAATACCAACTCCTCTGATACAGCGTTTTCAGACAACCCTAAAGTGGCTGCACACTCCCAGGCACTCTCTCTCATATCCTCCTTTCTTAACATAGTTATTTCCTTATCACAAAACCAGTAAATTTAGGTTTACTATTTTGTATTCATTTACTTGTAATATATCTATATTATGAGGTTCACAAAGACAAGATCCCTTTCTGCCTTATCCACCAATATGCCTGCCACACACAAAACATTTTCTGAGGCAACTGATGACAATCCTGAAAGTAATTATTCATTGACAGGCTAAACCATCCATCAGTTTCTACTTCTCTATGATGTGAATTGTAGAAATAGGGACCTGTTTAATTGTGCTGCTTAGGATAGAATAAGTCCTTCAGGAATAAAAGAGCTAATTTTAAAGATGATATTATCATGCTGAATTCAATAGCAAACAGAGATAAATTCCAAGAGGGGATGCAATCAGTTATGTGCAGAAGGGACTTCAAGAATGGAGCAAACTGTGTGGACTTTGATTGTCTGGTAAAACTGTGTGATTGAAACAAAACCTTGGCTTCAGTACTTATCTTTTAAAAGGTAGCAGAATGATCTGGATAAAGCAGACATGAGCCTTTGAAAGCCAATTTAGGCAGAGGAATGAACAAAGATAAAGAGGTGAGCAAGAGCTTTGTGTATGTATGGGGTTGATTTAAAGTACTTTTCTAACAGAAAAAGAGAATTTGTGTTAGGCAGTGGCTGGAAAAATTTGGGTAAATAGGACATAACATATAACCTCAAACTTGAAAGACGAGACAAGCCCAGAATTGATGTAATCATGATCTCGCTTCCCATAAGACTGCCACTCAATGCAAATTTCTGCCTTGAACTCTGTCCTGCCATATCGAAAACTACATGAGATTCTCAGTAGTAACTTTTTCATCGTTGTACCCCAACACCTGGCACAGTTGCTAACATCTACTTAATGACCACAAATACTTGAAGAAATAATAAACCATGAGAAATCACTGAATGTTTTTGAACATTAAAATAACAAGGTAATAGTTGTGCTTTAGAAACATGAAATTCAAAGGAAATTTAGGAGGCTAGTACCAGAGATTTGGGATTGATGGATTGTGAATCTGGATGTCAGTGGTGGCAGGTAGGAATAGAGTGAAATAAAAATTATGAAAGATTCCTGTAAATAAAGACTCTTCATATCTTACCAATTGCTTGAATACACACACACACACACACACACACACACACACATACATATATATGAATATATATTTGTCATTGACATATTTGACCATTGTAATAACAGATGAATTTATGTCTTTCACGTATGGGAATGAAAACAATCATAAACAATCATAATGGGGATGGCCACAAAGAGATTTCTGAAACTACCATTGTTCCTCCAGTGCAGACAATAAAACAAAGAAAACACATATCACATACTAGAGGGAGTAACAGAGATAAGTACGACACTGAAGGAGCTGAAGGATGCAGACATAGTGGTCTCTAACACATCTCCCTCTAATTCACCAGTCTTCCCCCTGGAGACACCAAATGGATCCTGAATCCCAGCAAATGACTGTAGCCGAGGGTGGAGTTAATCAAGCAGCACCTTCAATGCAGGTGCTAGACAATGTCACATTAATCCACTACATTGATGATATTATGTAAATTAGGAAGGATAAGTGAAATGTAGTTCCTACCCTTAGGCTTTGGTAAGACATGAACATTCTAGAGGCTAGAAGATAAACTGCAGTGGTTCAAGGGCCTGTCACTATCGTAAAGTTTTTGAGTCCAATTGTTAGAGACATGCCAGGACATCCCTTCCAAAGTTAAAGATAAATTGCTGTATCTTACATCCTGTCCTATGAAGAAGGAAATTTAACTCCTACTAGGCTTCTCCAGGTTCTAGAGAA
The DNA here is from genome assembly GCF_009834535.1 of Camelus ferus. NCBI lineage: Eukaryota > Metazoa > Chordata > Mammalia > Artiodactyla > Camelidae > Camelus > Camelus ferus. Next base: position 25,327,219 of record NC_045699.1, read on the forward strand.
AACACATTTCACATCTATGAATAATGCTCTGGCCACATATCAGGAGACAAGTAAGGATGCCACCTTTTTTTTTTAAATCTACTTTATTTTTCTTCCCGTTTTATTGAAGTATAATTGATAAATAAGAAGTGTACATATTTACAGTGTGCAGTGTAAAGAAGGCTGCCAGCTTTGAGTGGGGCACACGTCTGTGTCAGTTCTAGTCTGCAGTGTGATCGCTGCAGTGTGAGCCAGTTGACTCAGTAGATACATGAAGTTGAAGTTTGGGTGTTGTCAAAGATGCAATATGGAGTTTATGGCAAACCCCAGTGGATCATGGGGTTCTGGAGCAAAAGTATGCCTTCTGCAATAAAAAAATTTGAAGCCACTTAAAAAATAGCTCCTGGAGCGCTATCGAGCACTGGTAGAGAGAAGGCTTGATCATCTGCAGCTGTCCATCATGAACTTGATACTCTGAGATGCACCAAATCATCAAGTTCAGTGGGCTCAGAAGAAATAATTTTTAAAGAAGGAGTGTATTGGGGAGTGATCATGCACAGCAATCTATGTGAGAATGTAGCCCAGACCCCTTATCTTCCCACTACATTTTTTCCCTAAATATTTGCATTTATTATAAACAAGGGTGCAGATCCTAGATTCTCCAAAACATCGACAGGTACACAACTAAAACAGATATGGTGAAACATTAACAAAGGGACAGGGAACACCAAGGTATTTGTGTCTGAGTCAGAGCAGCCAGCCGAGGTCCCCCTGTACCTTTGGTCCGACGACCGTTGGCCCAGATGTCCCCACTCCCAGGACAAAGCAGTGAGCCTTCTATCACTCAAGCCTCGCCCCCACTCCCGAGCTAGGTGGATGCTGACCCCCAACAGGCATTCACCCTCTAAATCCATTGGAAGTCCCTCTCCATCCATGGACTGGGGTGCAGGAGCTGGCTAGTCTGTGAGGCAGGTGTAGGGGGAGCAGGACTCTCAGAGATCAGGTGGTCCTTCTCCTCTCTGGGGCAACTTCCCTCCAGGACCCAGGGGTTTCAGCCTCACAGCAGTTATCCCACATGTTTTGAAACAAAGAAGGCAACATGCTTACCTAAAAGTAGAAGAAAAGCACTGCAGGGAGGCCAACCCTGCCCACCTGTGGTGAGGGCCAGGCCCAGCCGAGGGAGCCAGAACCGTGGGTAAATATGGCCTCCAGATGGTCCCAGGAAAGACGCAGGAACAGTCTAGGCAGACAGCTCAGGAGAGGATGTGGCTCTGCCTGAGGAGTTTTCCTGTCAGGAGGCTGCTCGCCCTCCACTGAGTGTGGCACAGGCTCCAAGGAGCTAGGGCCCTGTGGGCTATATGCCGAAAAGGTGGAGACCCACCTGAGGCGGCACCCAAGCCTCACCCACTTGCCTGCATCACGTCTCTGGTTCTTCAAAGACAAGTCTGGGATAAGCCTCAGCCTTGAGCAGTGGCTAGCCATTCTGCTGAAACCAGAACATGTGCATCATGCCCGCAAAAAGCTGTGCTGTCCTAGTGTGACAAGCCACAGTTGGTCTCCCTGGGCTGGTCTGGAAAAAAAAACATTCTTTGAATTACCCTTGAGATTTCAGGGAGCATAATTTTCAGTAAGGAAGGGAACAACGTATGATCCCAGCAACTCTGGCAAGGACTGTTCCCCACCTCACTGGCATCACAAAAAGCCTGGTGTACAAACAGGACACACACAATTGCATCAGTTTCCCTCGTCCAGCTCATACCTATGACCTTTGGGAGAATCACGTCCAAATTGCTCCAAAAGAAGTCAAATTTTCAAGCTCATTTTACCAATGGGCTAGCTTATCATGTAGAAGCCATCATTCCTTGAAAAGGAATATTGGCTTTGTTAGAGCCTCACTCATGGTTAAGCTTGAAAGACATTCATGATATATGAGCACTTGGAGATTTACTCTGCATGGAAGGAGAATTAACCTGGGATCACAATGCATACACACTAATGGGCAATGCCAAATTACTGGGTCAGCTGGTCAGAGACCTGGGAGAAGAAGGATTGGAAGATTCACAACAAGGAGGTCTGGGCTAAAGGCATATGAATGGAGATATGAGAATGGTCATAAGTGAATGCCTGCCAAAAAAGTGCACTGGAGAAAAGACACTAATGGAAGCAATGTGCAGCCAGTTGATGTCAGCTGATGCAGTACTGTCCGCAGCTACCACAATATTATCATGATGGGTATGTGAAAGACAAGGCTGTAATAGCAAGGACACAAGCTATGCACTGGCTCAAAAGCATGGATCCCTACTTACCCAGACTTGTCCAACTCCTGATACCACTATCTCCAAACCTACAATAAAAACCAAAATGACATTATTCTTGGAGCAGATCAGTCACCTGGTTCCAGGTTGACTGTATTGGGTTCCTCTATCATGTAGGGCCATGTGGTTTGTTTTTGTAGAAATAGATGCCTAGCCTGAGTTGAAGGTTGCCTTTTCTTGCTTACTGGGCCTCAGCCAGTACCACTATCCAGGTGCTTACAGAATGCCTGGTCCACAGGCACATAATCCCTAGACACCTTCTGACCACAGAATTCACCAGTTGTAATACATCATTATGCATCACCCAGCTGCTGCTGCCCTGATAGTGTTAGAATGGCCTGCTGAAGGGAAATCTAAAGCACAAGCTTTGAGGCAATATCCTGCGAGAATGAGGTACCATCCTCCAGCATTTATATGCGTTGAATCAGATACATTTATATGGTGGAAGCCAGTTATGCTGTTAACATCCTGTAAAGAACAGGACAGACTCTAAAACAAGGAATTATTCAGTCCCAAATGTCAACAGTGCCAAGACTGAGAAAACCTGTGATAAAAATACAAAGGTGATACAGGGTCCCAGGACACAAGAACTTTGTTGCATAGACTAACAGGTATTGGTAACATCAGCTCAGGGTAAAATTTTTGAATCGTGTTATTCTGTTTCCTGTTCCTTCCCTTGTGGCTGAACTGCTTTGACACTATTCATTTCAACTTGAACTTAAAATACAGTAATTTGGAAGAAGTCTCCAATATTTTAGGAGATAACATCAGAGTTTTCTCTGCCATTTCAGAGTGAATAAAATCTGTCATGCTAACTCACCAGGGCTAGTTCAAAATAAAAAGAAAAGAAGGTTTGTTAAATGGAAAACTTATAAAAATGTGAGACGTTTTCTTTGCTGAATAAACTTGAAAACCATTGTCTGACATTCATTTTCACAGCTCCTCTGACTTTTAAGGTAAGTTAAATTTAGGATTACAAAGACAAGAATGAAAAGATTAAAGACAAATTTTCTCAGAAGACATACGTTTTCTACTAAGTGTGGTATGTGTTGTCAGTACAGTTTTGCACCTGTATTTGCTAAGGAAAAACACCTAAATTGGGGAACACAAGAACAAATATCAATCATATCTTTACGAATAGCACAATCCCACTATTTAGTATACCCATTGCTTTGGTAATATTTTGATATTTTCTTAATGATTAAGCAGGTAATAATTATATAGGAAATAGATCTGGTAAAATTTTGATAAGTGATTTTGTAGCTATTTAGAATATATCCAGTACTTCCAGCAATACTGTCTTATTCTATACCAGTATATCATCTATATTACACCAAGATGTGCTCTATACATAATTTAGGGTGTAGTCTCTCCTAATGTTAGCTGCAGTGTATGAAATAATAAAGTTTAACACTACAGGGGTTGTGCCTAAATGTACAGCCAGTAGAGTTATTTTGCCTGAATTTTCTAGTAACTGTAATTGAGTAGTAAATTCATTCTTCCTGCCAAGATTTTTTTTTTTTTATCATTCTTTGACTGAATTGAAAGAAGTTAATGGTCACTTCAAGGAGGAGGCCTTAAATCTAGCTCAGGGTAAAAGAGGAAGTGAAATTTGTATTTTAAAAGATTTATTGTAAAATAAACAAGGACATTCATAAAAAAGGAGGGCTATTGTAGGGACAGCAGCACATTTATAGTGATACTCAATGAGATTAAGTTATAAAAGCTCTTTTTTTCTATTGCCTCATTTAATGAGGAAAGTACTAAAAATAAATACAAGTAATTAGGATTTTTCTTGTCCTTGCTATTAAATAGTTTGTTTTTAAATATAAGAAACAAACCTAAAAAAATTAGACAAAGATTAGCATTCCCTCATCCTACATATGAAAGATGAAAAATAATTGCATAGTTATAGTGTGTAAATTCCAGTGAATGTTACTGCTTAGAGCTGTAGAGGACCTGAGAGGTATTAACAAAATCAATTGGAGAAGAAAAATAGCATACTTTAAAATGACCATTTTGTAATTGTTTTCTTTTTTTCTTTATCTTGTCAACATTTATCATTGTGGAAATAAATTGCTTTTCAGTGAAAATTTTAGAAAGTTGAAAGTTTATTTTAAAAAATAAATTACACAGACCAAATAAATACCAGCACATAAAAAATAAAATAGTTTAAAAGCTAAAGATGCATACCAAATTAAAAATTTAGTAGAGACTGAATTGAAGAATTAGTACTTAAGCTCAAAATGAACCTGTGGTAGAGTATTGAATTTAAGTCAGAAAACTGAATTCAGTTTCCAGCTTTAGAATTAGTATTTGCTATGTAGAAAACAACCTCAGAATCTCTTTGTCTTACAACATTTTTTTTTGTTGTTGTTTGTTTGTTTTTTAATCACTCACAGATCTTTAAGTTTTTCAGAATTAAGCAATCTTACCTCCTAGATTACAGGAATTCACCTGGGCTGGGCTCCAGACCGCAGGTGGGTTCGTATCCCCCTGCTTGTCTCAGAAGGAGACAAGCAGTACCCTGAGAGCACTATTTTCATGGCCTGCGAGAAGCCCAAGAGGCATCTCTTGGATGGGTGCTTCTTAACTCCTCAGCTGGAAAATAGCATACTGGGACTTAACACATGCAGCCAGCAAGTCATAGGGTAAGCCCAATATCAGTGGGGTAGGCAGATGCATTCTGACCTCAAAGAAACACTGCACTGAAAATAACAGGGCAAAGGTTGTCCATGTGTGATCCTGCTATACAGGGACGTAAAGAATTGGGAGCAGTAATTCAATTTACCACATACGCACGTGATCTTTGTTTTCTCTGCAAAACAATGTCATCTTCTCTAGATACTGTTTCTTCATAGTAATGGAGATCATTTCATAAGCAGACACCCATTGAGCACAAATTGCTTATTGTTATAAGCAAAGAACTCTTGCTAAGAGTTCAACTCAAAAAAATGTAAGAAGCATTACAGAATCTGTTAGCTGAATGAGACGTATCTTATCAGGTAGGACAGGCTGTGCTAAGCTCCGACAATAAACAGGCCCCCAAATGTTAGTAAATTCGTACAATAAAATTTTACTTCTAGGCTACACAGAGTATATTTTGGGTTAGAATTTTTCTTGATGACTGTCTTCCAAGCAGTAATCAAGTGAACCAGGCTACCAGCCTTTTATGCTACCATCTCTTATGTGGTCTTTGTGGTTGTCAAGAGCAGAAGACAATGTAAAAATTTGTGCAAGACATTTCACAACCAGGTCTGGGAAGCGTGTGCATCACTTGTTCATAGGGCCCTTATTTAGGAATAAGGTCAAAACTAACTAAAACAGTTTGGAAAACATAGTACGCAGAAAGAAATATTGGGGTTATTGAACCTCTAGGCATTCTATGACATAATCCTTCTTTTTGTTCATCAAATTTATCAGTTTTCTCTCTACATTTAGAATATACTCTTACTCCCTAAAAGAGAGAAGACAGAATCCTGTCCAGTTACTGTATCCAGCTCAATGTCCATGATTTTTACATCATATACAACCATATCCATCAGATCTTGATGAATCCTATATGATTCCTAGAAGTCTCAGTGGTCATGCCTCTTGACCACAATTTATCTCATTGCAGACTATGCACTCACACTCAGTGTGTAGAGACGAGACTGGATAACCAGAATAAATACTCACACTTGGAGAGGCAAATAAGAAGAGACCTTAGGGTCATCAGTCTCTAGCAATTCTGAAACACCATTGATCTGATAGCATGCAATCCTTATCCCTTAGAAGTGCCAATTTTTGTTGTTCTTGTTGTTTTGTTTTTAATTACTTCCAAAGCTGCTTTATGAGAGGAAATGTCTTGTCTAATGGTTTTCCCTGACCCCTGACTCCACACTTGGGTAAGTTCTTCCTAGTTCATTATTTACTTTGTCTATACATAAAATGGTTTGGGGTAAAAGTATTCTTGCAGACCTGTAGAGCTTTTGAAATGTCTATTGCTCATGAAGGTTGAAGTCTTAAGAGTTGGGTTTTTGTTGTTGTTGTTTATTTGTTTTTTCCTGTAATAGATTATTTCTTTTATTTAAAAATACTTGAGAAAATAGGATACAATGTCAATGTATATAAAATTTGGGCAGTGATGATAGGGCTAATTTTTTAACAGTGATTTTAATTTTGGTAAGCATTTATTACCGACTAATTGGCAAGCATATCTCAAAACTCATCAGTATTATCATTTTTATCTATTTTTCAAACAAGAGCCGTACACCCAGAAAGCTGAGTATATGTGTACATGAATATGTATGTTTCTTTTTTTAATTAAAATATAGTCAGTTACAATGTTGTGTTCATTTCTGGTGTACAGCACAGTGACTCAGTTATACATATATATATTCCCTTTCATATTATTTTTCATTATAAGCTATTATAAGATATTGAATATAGTTCCCTGTGCTGCACAGTGGGACCTTGCTGTTTATCTGTTTTATACACAGTAGCTAGTATCTGCAAATCTTGAACTCCCAATTTATCCCTCCACCTTCCCCTTCCCCCCGTAACCATAAGTTTGTTTTCTGTCTGTGAGTCTGTTCTGTTTTATAAATAAGTTCATTTGTGTAAGAGTTATTTTAAATCTTAAAAAGTCTTAACTTTTTTATGGTCCTAATTTTCCTCAAAACTGAATAGGCTTCAGATCTATTTGCTTCTGGTCTGTTCCACAGTAAAAATTTTTTTAATAGACATAGTTCTCAAAGCCAGTTATATTTTTCTACTTCCTCACTTCCATCTCTGTCTCATTCAATTTAATGGTGGCTATCTGGAAGCTTTCAGACTTGAATGGGAAGGCTATAACTTAGTCTGATATTTTCTGGGTCACTTATTCAAATGAAAATCTTTTGAGTTTTGCTGAAAAATTCATTTCTTAATATCTTTCTGTTTGGGATTTAGAAGTAGTTGGCTTTTCTACCAATGCAAAGTTCCCAAACTCTATTGTTTTTTTATTCAGTTTTGCTCACAATATTTTCAGTTCTTTCCTAAGCACATTCTTGGTTATAATGCCTTATCTATTGAAATCAATAATAAACAACAAACTGTGCTAAAATAGTGATTTTCAACTGCTTTCTGTAGAACCACATTCTTAATAGGCCCACAGTCTGCTTTCAAAATTATCACGGGTAGTCAAGTATTTTGCTACTGCACGACAATTCACTAGCTTTCTATCTTCCAATTTCAGTTCTTGCTCTGTCTGCTCCCTGACTTCTAAGTCTACCAATTTCCTTTTTCTGGAACTTCGTAGCAACACTTCACATTACCCAAAACCTTATTAGTTAGTGAAGCCTAGGCTATGATGCATTAGCAAGTAAAGCATACAACTTAATGACATAACTCAACAATTTTTTTTCTTATTCATTCAAATTCCAGTGGGTATCAGAGATTCTCTTGGAGGCTTCCTTCCAAAAATGAATTTAAAAATTAGGCTATTTCTACATATAATATCACTACCTTCAATATAACTGCCCTGGTCATCACTGAGGTAGAAGAAATTGTGGAGGATCAGAGGAAAAGCCTTTTGCCTAGGCATAGGATGCCCTTCTACCCGCACTGCAGTAGAGAGAACATAGTTACATGGCTGTACTTAACAAAATAACTGCAGCCGAAGATGGGAATTGCAGTATTCTATAGATGCAGAAAGATGAAATGAATGAGTTGGGCATCATGCCAGTTTTGCCTACACAGACACACACATACAAGACGTTAATACTGCATGATTTGAAGGGAGCATGAAGATCAAAAGAATGATCTCTATATAGTGTAAAACATGTTCAACATTTTTATTAGGCTGCTTATGGCTTTTGATGTTAATTGATAATTCATTTGAGAAATATCAGCAAATACGCAATAAATCCAGTGTTCACACAAAATTGGAAGGAGCACTTATATAGCCTATTTTTAAAACTCTTCATGAGGCTGGAAACAGTCATGTTTAATATAAAGTATAGCATTCACGGACCATTCTATGGGCGTTAGTAGTCTCTAGATCAGAACCATAAGGACAATTGATCAAATTGCACTTTAATCTAAATTTTAGTGAATATAATCTTCCATGGCTATTATCTATAAGATAGTAGAAGAAATTAAATCAAGAAGAAAAAGGAAATGTCTAGCCATCAGTTTGATACAGCCATATTATTTTGGTTGAATATTTGTTATGCACTATCACTATTTATTATAAGCAGTACGCAAGGTCAAATGATAATTTAGCCAGTCACTGTTTACATGTAAACAAAACACTATAATTACAGTGACAAGACAAGCAAAACTAAACTCGTTTAACAGTATTCATGGGAATGACCAAGAGTCAAAATCTTTAGGCGCTATATTCAAAAGTCTACATTTATTTATTCATTTACTTTTCCATTTATTCAAAAACATTGAATGAATTCTCATGAAGGCTAAGCACTGTTCCAGGCGCAAATTTATACTAGAACATTTTCCTACAGAATACTAGAGAAGAAAAAAATGAGAGAAGAGGGACAGGATAAGTTTCTTGGCTCTTTTTTTTTTTAACTTTTTTTTTAACTTTTGCATTTGTTCTGAACAAAATAAATCCTAAAGGGGAGTGTAAGGTGGAATTACTGGTCCAGGGATGAGAACACTCTACTGTCTCTTGACCCCATCATTTAGTAGCACTGCAACCTTCGGCAAGACACAATCTCTCATGATGATTGTTCAGTGACTGGTTTTGAATAATAGGGAAGATAATAACCGCTCTTTGTATATCACAGAGTGATTTTGAAGATCAAATGAAATAATGTATGTAAAAACACCTTGACACTAAATTGCTATACAACTTTGAGTTACTATTATTGTTTCTAAAATCACTTTAATAGATTATATTTCAGGTTAGGCTTTTTCCTTTTCCTATTATTATCCTTTTTTCTTTTTTTTAAATACTTGCACTATAGGCCATAAGATAACCATTATTCCTAACCTTTTCTCTTTTCATTCTTCCTGTTTCTCCTGGTACATTACTCCAATAAAGCTATCTTTTCCAATATATAAAATGCATTCATAATCTTGACTAAAGGAAGACAGGAAATATAATAAAATGTATTAAAAATGTATATCTAAAGATCAGGATGAAAGATATGAGTGATTTGTAGTACAACCTGTCATCAGAGGTACTGAACACTGGGGATGTATAGGACATGTGCAAGGATCAATATTAAAGCCATACTTAGTACAGTTTAAGAGGGCGATAGTAACAGTCAGCATTGCATTTCACATTTTGCTAATGAATTAGAAAGGCAGATGTCATTTTGAGCTCCTTGGCAACAAAATCCACTTTATACAGTAAAATTATAAATAAAAGAATGTCATGATATTAACATACTTCTCAAGTTAGAGTGAAATGCATGAAATGTGAATGACAAGGTGTTTTTTCCCTGGATTTCATATATCTTTGTTAATTTGTTTTGATAAAAGAAATTAAATTCACTTTAATTTTTATTGTAAAATCAATAATGATGATAATCATGGGGTCTCTTTGAATTTTATTATAATTGACCAAGAGGTAGTAGACAATTGCTGAATGCAACTTATGTTGGCATGACCGATTACAAAGCTATCCAACATTTGAACTTTTGCATGTGAACCTAAACACAATGAGTGATGTACTGAAGTGATACAAATAGGAAAAGCACCTGATAAAAATGAATGTTTCCTTATTGACCCTGAATTTACCTAGTTTATTTTCAGAGTTTACAAAATTATTTCTGTTTATATGAGGTTAGTGGAAAATGTCCTGAAGAATGCATCTGAAAATGATCATCTTAGTTAAATCTAATAGAATGGTTGTGAGTGGTTATTTACATTTTTGCTCATCTTTTAAAATATGTTTTCATTTCATTACAAGTGCTATAGATAACACATACAAATGAAGTAGATACTTATCATTCTATTTTATTCTATATCTTTTGATTTTCTTCTATCTGGCAAAGATACTCAACTATCAATATTCTATTGTTAAAATGAAGATTAATTTTATCACTCTTAATAGATATTTCTAAATTTCTGTCATTTCTTTTAAAACTCTGATAGTGTTTTCTGATGATCTTTCATGATCATCCATCTCTCCAAAATCTGTTAAAAGCCATGAAAATTGGTACGGCCCAAAGAAACTACTGTGAGTAAGAAACTGACATTCAGAGTACTTCTCCTTTTCTTACCGGCCACTATTTTCATACATGAAAGAGAGTTATTGTATGTAGAGATGTGAAGGCCCAGCAGAAAGTTTTATGCCTGCACTTTTGTTAACGGTTAAATGACAAATGCAGCAGTAGCAGCCAAATTGAAAACAACCGTAGTAAAGCTAACACACATTATTCTGGTTGTGGGAGAAAGACGACTAAAAATCTGGGATAAAATGAAGTGGAAGTTTAGTATGCTTTGACTAACACACACACACACACACACACACACACACACAAAATACAGAGTGAATTATCTACATATTGATGATGATTTTCCTTTCTGGTTTTGTTCCTTTTAAATCCACTGATATTAAATCTCTCCCCTTTTCTTGATCTGCACAGAGAAATATAACTAGTTACAACACCGAGCATGCTTAGTGTCCTTTAGCAAGCAAAATCTTTAGTATAAACCTGATAATTGCCGCATCCCTACCACTCTCACTTACTTTGCACCAATGTTTTTATGAAAACTGAAAGCAGTCCAGTGAGTTAGCAAGCAGAGACTGCAGACATCTTTCCCATTTGTCCTGCACCTTGGATTGACAGGATAATTTTCAGTAATGACTTGGCTCTTCAGGTATAAAGGCATAGAACCCTAGGTGAACTCCTCCTCTGCAGCCCGAGGTCTGCATTGACCTTGAGCCAGTTATTCATCATGCCAAAGCCTGAGGTGGAAACTGAAGACATGCATAAAAATCCTGTTGGATTACTGATAAGGTTAGAGAGAATGTTTATCAAGCCTTGCACTTAGTGCTGGACACACAGCAGGTGTTCAGGGGAAAATGGCTACTATTATTACTGGGAAACATTATATATTGGAGACCCAAGTTTGATGATTCTTAAAAACTTAAAATATTTTTAGGCTTAGGAAAAGTGAAGACGTCATTTCATGTTTGAGTGCCTCTACAGCAAGAAACACTTAGAGCAGAATGAGAGGCTGTCCTTGACTGCTTACTGGAATACTTGCTTCTTGCTATTGATTCCACAAGCTTGACACTAGCTCCTGAAAAAAAAGAGTGTAGGTAACAATGTTTTAAAAATAAAATAAAAGGTTGCTTTTGAGATTGTTTGTTTGCTAGCTTACAAAGTATGTCAAGGATCAAATGAAATTTGTAATGTGTTTTCAAACCTCTCCAAGAGAAATGGGATAATGGCACTGCATGGCATACCTGTCCATCCCTAGATCGATAAAAAGTGAAGACCCACCCTGTCATCAAAGTGATAAATACAGTGTTTACTATACCAGGCACTGTTCTAAGGGCTTCATATGAATTATTTTATTTTATTTTATTTTATTTTAATTTATTTTATTTTATTTTATTTTATTTTATTTCATTTTGATGATTCCCTGAATTTTGTTTTCCTACATTTGCAGCATTGAGGTCTGAGGATTGTGGAAGATAATTGTGTGAGGATGTAGTCCAAATCTTTTTACTACTTTCTGGATTTGACACCTTTGTCAATGGACTCTCCAACTGGACTCTCCAACATCACAAGCTAGAATTCTTAGAGTTATTTTGGCACCGCCCCTTTGAACTCTTACCTTACAAGTCATTAATCCTATGGGTATCACTATAGATATGTTAATATAATTGCCATTCTTGTAGTTTTTATTTTTTCTCCCCCGTATGGCTTACCATAAAAGCTGTTGATCTCATTCCCTGTTTACAGATCTCTCCTC